>NC_047020.1:44903260-44928260 GCF_902652985.1 Pecten maximus
GTACAATGAAAAAAATGATAACATACCCTGTCGTTGAAATGTAAACAAATAAACACATACATTCAATCCGAGATATATATCACAAATATCGTATTAACTATTAACATTTAAAAATCGGTAATGTATCAATAATCGAGTAATAATTTAGCAGCGAGGATAACGGCAATAACGTAATGAAAATTGAGATCCAGCTATTAAGCAAATTATATAAGATATCTTATACATGTATACTCTATACATTTATATTAATTCTATTTGTTTCCCAAAGAAATAGGTCAAAAACTGTATCAGGTCCATCCAACACCGATATATCGATCCCCAAAGTGCGCGATTTGCACCAAGCTCCTGAGTGTGACGTCACGACCGGCAGCCAGAATAGTGCACGTGATAGCTTACATAATCAGATTGCGGATGGAAACCCGATTTTGAGGAACTTGATTAAAGGGACATCACGGTAAAAACGTTGTAATTTTCAATGAATGTACGTGTTTTGTTCCTTTCCAGTTATGTTTCTGTGCTGTCCCAATGTTCACAGTCGATCCTCATGTCCAGCTTGACCACTTGATTTAGTTGGGAATCCCCCTCTAAATTTAGCGCGGAAATTATTTTTAAATCATCACGTAACTGTTTTGAAATCGAGGCAACACAAACACACGATAGTTTACAAGGCGAATTGGATTAGTTGGACAACGATATTATACAGTGGTTTAAATGTTAAATAACACGTTCTGTATATATTCCGGCACATATATTTATGTGTAAATGAGTGTAAACACCGTACATATAGTATAGTAACAGTAGCGATGTACTGGTACAGACTGTATAAATATTACCGAGTTTGTGTAAATATTACCGAGATTGTCATGACCTACTATCCAGCAATCAAGCAGAATACGAGCAGCGTCCGTATTCCTGCTGTTTTCATGTTTGAACTGTATTGTACTGCTTCCCCAGTTTAATTCTAGGATTGTGTTTGACCCATTTTCCAATTATTCTCTTCATTGCGGAAGCTGTTATCGTTTTCAACCGCAGTCGATTCACATTGGAAGCCATTTTTTGTTTTCAGGTGTTTTAGTGTGTTGTGCGCATGCGTGTTATCGTATATGTCACAAAATTTGCATATTCAGACTATTGATCAACGAATTGTGATAACCTTTTTATAATTAATAATTGATGTTTTTTATATACATATATCATCAAATTCGAATGGTTATTGTTCATAAGGATATTTTTTTTAAAGATATACCCAATAATATGAAAAAATACAAGATAAAAATTGGTTTACCGTGATGTCCCTTTAAGGCTTGTTTGTGTTTAACGTCCTATTAACAGCCAGGATCATTTAAGGACGTGCCAGGTTTTGGAGGTGGAGGAAAGCCGGAATACCCGGAGAAAAACCACCGACCTACAGTCAGAACCTGGCAACTGCCCCACGTAGGTTTCGAGCTCGCAACCCAGAGGTGGAGGGCTAGTGTTAAAGTGTCGGGACACCTTAACCACTCGGCCACTGCGGCCCCCTACTAGATCAATGAAATTTTGACGGTCTGCCACAGGACATTTACACGTGTGTAAAACTAATAAGACATCCACAGTTTATTGATTATTAAACCTGATTCATTTTATTTAGTTTGTATGATATAATCGATAACGTAACTCTGGACGACAGACGATAACTGATGGATGGTCGTCAGACAGATACATAGGCCGGGTATAAGGACGACGGACGGACAGACGATAACTGATGGATGTCGTAATCTGACAGAAACACAGGCCGGGTATAAGGACGACGGACGGACAGACGATAACTGATGGATGGTCGTCGTCGGATCGATACATAGGCCGGGTATAAGGACGACGGACGGACAGACGATAACTGATGGATGGTCGTCAGACAGATACACAGGCGGGGTATAAGGACGACGGACGGATAGACGATAACTGATGGATGGTCGTCAGACAGATACATAGGCCGGGTATAAGGATGACGGACGGACAGACGATAACTGATGGATGGTCGTCAGACAGATAGTGTACATAGGCCGGGTATAAGGACGACGGACGGACAGACGATAACTGATGGATGGTCGTCAGACAGATACATAGGCCGGGTATAAGGACGACGGACGGACAGACGATAACTGATGGATGGTCGTCGTCAGACAGATACATAGGCCGGGTATAAGGACGACGGACGGACAGACGATAACTGATGGATGATCGTCGTCAGACAGATACATATGCCGGGTATAAGGACGACAGACGGGTATAAGGACGACGGACGGACGGAAAGACGATAACTGATGGATGGTCGTCATCAGACAGAAACATAGGCCGGGTATAAGGACGACGGACGGGCAGACGATAACTGATTTATGGTCGTCAGACAGATACATAGGCCGGGTATAAGGACGACGGACGGACAGACGATAACTGATTGATGGTCGTCGTCAGAGAGATACATAGGCCGGATATAAGGTCGACGGACGGACAGACGATAACTGATGATGGTCGTCGTCAGACAGATACATAGGCCGGGTATAAGGACGACGGACGGACAGACGATAACTGATGAATGGTCGTCAGACAGATACATAAGCCGGATATAAGGACGACGGACGGACAGACGATAACTAATGTATGGTCGTCAGACAGATACATAGGCCGGATATAAGGACGACGGACGGACAGACGATAACTGATGGATGGTCGTCGTCAGACAGATACACAGGCCCGGTGTAAGGTCGACGGACGGACAGACGATGACTGATGGATAGTCGTTGTCAGACAGATACACAGGCCGGGTATAAGGACGACCGACGGACAGATGATGACTGATGGATGGTCGTCGTCAGACAGATACATAGGCCGGGTATAAGGACGACGGAGGGACAGACGATAACTGATTGATGGTCGTCGTCAGAGAGATACATAGGCCGGATATAAGGTCGACGGACGGACAGACGATAACTGATGATGGTCGTCGTCAGACAGATACATAGGCCGGGTATAAGGACGACGGACGGACAGACGATAACTGATGAATGGTCGTCAGACAGATACATAAGCCGGATATAAGGACGACGGACGGACAGACGATAACTAATGTATGGTCGTCAGACAGATACATAGGCCGGATATAAGGACGACGGACGGACAGACGATAACTGATGGATGGTCGTCGTCAGACAGATACACAGGCCCGGTGTAAGGTCGACGGACGGACAGACGATGACTGATGGATAGTCGTTGTCAGACAGATACACAGGCCGGGTATAAGGACGACCGACGGACAGATGATGACTGATGGATGGTCGTCGTCAGACAGATACATAGGCCGGGTATAAGGACGACGGAGGGACGGATGATAACTGATGGATGGTCGTCGTCAGACAGATACATAGGCCGGGTATAAGGACGACGGAAGGACGGACGGACGATAACTGATGGATGATCGTCGTCAGACAGATACATATGCCGGGTATAAGGACGACAGACGGGTATAAGGACGACGGACGGACGGAAAGACGATAACTGATGAATGGTCGTCAGACAGATACATAAGCCGGATATAAGGACGACGGACGGACAGACGATAACTAATGTATGGTCGTCAGACAGATACATAGGCCGGATATAAGGACGACGGACGGACAGACGATAACTGATGGATGGTCGTCGTCAGACAGATATACAGGCCCGGTGTAAGGTCGACGGACGGACAGACGATGACTGATGGATGGTCGTCGTCAGACAGATACACAGGCCGGGTATAAGGACGACGGACGGACAGACGATGACTGATGGATGGTCGTCGTCAGACAGATACATAGGCCGGGTATAAGGACGACGGAGGGACGGATGATAACTGATGGATGGTCGTCGTCAGACAGATACATAGGCCGGGTATAAGGACGACGGAAGGACGGACGGACGGACGATAACTGATGGATGATCGTTGTCAGACAGATACATATGCCGGGTATAAGGACGACAGACGGGTATAAGGACGACGGACGGACGGAAAGACGATAACTGATGGATGGTCGTCGTCAGACAGATACATAAGCCGGGTATAAGGACGACGGACGGACAGACGATAACTGATGGTCGTCATCAGACAGAAACATAGGCCGGGTACAAGGACGACGGACGGGCAGACGATAACTGATTTATGGTCGTCAGACAGATACGTCAGCCGGGTATAAGGACGACGGACGGACGGACGATAACTGATGGATGGTCGTCAGACAGATACATAGGCCGGGTATAAGGACGACGGACGGACAGACGATAACTGATGGATGGTCGTCGTCGGAGAGATACATAGGCCGGATATAAGGTCGACGGACGGACAGACGATAACTGATGATGGTCGTCGTCAGACAGATACATAGAATGTAAGGACGACGGACGGACAGACGATAACTGATGGATGATCGTCATCAGACAGATACATAGGCCGGGTATAAGGACGACGGACGGACAGATGATAACTGATGATGGTCGTCGTCAGACAGATACATAAGCCAGATATAAGGACGGCGGACGGAGAGACGATAACTGATGGATGGTCGTCGTCAGACAGATACATAGGCCGGATAGAAGGACGACGGACGGACAGACGATAACTGATGGATGATCGTCGTCAGACATACATAGGCCGGGTATAAGGTCGACGGACGGACAGACGATAACTGATGGATGGTCGTTGTCAGGCAGATACACAGGCCGGGTATAAGGACGATGGACGGACAGACGATAAGTGATGGATGGTCGTCAGACAGATACATAGGCCGGATATAAGGACGACGGGCGGACAGACGATAACTGATGGATGGTCGTCAGACAGATACATAGGCCGGATATAAGGACGACGTCACTAGGGGGCGCCCTTGTTTTAGTTGGTATTCACGTAAACATAAACAATATGGCGTATGATGGTTGGAAAGTTGAGCAGCTGAAATTGGAATTAGCAAAGCATGGTGCAATATTGCGGGGGAGGAAAGCAGATTTGATTGAAAGGAAAACTTTGATATTTTGTGCATATGAATATCTTTCATTATGTTAGCTATAGGTTTACTCATAAAAAGTGGAAGAGGAAGTCAATGGCGAGAACGAGCTGTCAACACGACAGTGAAACAACTGGACATGTGATGTCAAGACCTGACAATAAAATCGTTAGATGATTCTCATAACACAAATAAATACAGTCTATCCATTGTTAGGTTAATTGACATCGTAATGATTCTGTGCGGGGATAAGAATAATGCGTAGGCCTGTAAGATCCTATCAGGGCACCGAGTAGGCACTAAGTGGGCCTACTAGAACCTAGTTGACAAATTATAATTCATCGAGTGGTCTATTGCATATTACACTTAGAATAATTTATCTGGAAAACTATGCTGTCAAATTAGTTATTACGTACATGTTTTTACATAATTGTAAGTCTCAAGTGTATTGCTGCATATCAATTGCAGGTTAGAGGCATATGACAGGAACCATAACTTAGGGACAATGTTGTGTTTTTAACAAGACCTGCTGCATTGCCTAATTCTTGGAATGGCACAGGTAGAAGGTAGATTGCATATTTTATTTAATTTAATTAAACTGTGTTTGTCATATTTTTACATGCATCATTGGTGTGTAATTTACATTGAGAAGCCTGCATATTCAGTGTAAATATAAATACTTATCCTTTGAATACATTCTGTATGATTATTACATTGATACAGTAACAAAGTGGTACAGTAACAAACACATGGCTTTATCTTTACAGGACATCATATGGAAACATGTAAAAATGTTTTGTAGAGTATATTTGCAGCAAATGAATTAAATTGGATGAAACTTACATTTTATTTACCATCATGTCTGAGTTTTAATCATCATTTACATTTTGATATAATTTTGTTTGCACATATACCTAAACTATGAATTACATAACAATTTTGTAGGTTATTTTTTGTATACAATATTGTATGATGGCAGCAGACAACCAATGCATGTCAGACATTCAGGCTATTTCCAAAGGGAGCTTGCTAATGGAATCAGTAATGGTTGAGACATGCAGCTTCAAAGCAGATGGACATGATGTGTTTATGACTGGAACAGTTGCAGCAGCAATGAAGAAAATGGTAAGCTTACACAATTGCAATACACCGGACAAAAAACAAGAGGCCCATGGGGCCTGTATCGCCCACCTGGTTGGATTTGATCAAATGTCAAAATGATGTTTACGTTCCTTTTGTTTGTTAACCTCAAATAATGCTATACACTAACATCGTGTACTTAATACAGTGCCGTAAATGTGGGATTCAATATGTTGGCCAAACATCTAACAGCATCAGGGAACGTTTTCACGGACACTTTGCTGATATCAGACAAATACAAATACAAACCAGTGTCACGGCATTTCACGAGTGTCAATCACAGCCAACAAGACATCAGTATTATAGGTTAAAAATTTAGCTAAAAAGGAAGCGAACCTGAACATCAGACTACGCACCGAGGAATCGTACATAGCCATTATGGGAACAACAGAACCCTCGGGCCTTAACATACGTCATTAACTATATCAAGTTTCCCAACAAACTTGTATATACATCCACTACGTTAACTGAACTCTATTTAAGCATTAAACTGTCTTTTTATGGATTATATGGTCTATATAGACCATATAATCCATAAAAAGACAGTTTAATGCTTATATTTACGTTTTCTATGTTAGTTTCTTTTCGATTTCAACTTTAATTTTCATTATAATTTGAAATCTGACTTTTACCGACGTTTCCACTGTCAGAGGTCAACAAATTGAACAGCCTATTGTGATTCACGTGCTGATTGGCAAAAAAAATTAAAAAAATAGTGCGTGGAAATCATTAAAAAAATACTGAAAACATCATCAGATATTTTAATAACAATATCAATAATATTGGTAGTCAGTTTTTCAGAATATACGGATGAATTATTCAGTTTGTTAACGATTTCGGATTTTTTTTTTAAATTTACCATCCGGAACAATTATGCGGATGGAAATTTCACCCGTCACCACGCGCACGCAACGGCTGACAGCATTGACAGAGTTTAGCTATGGAAGTTGAATGTGCAGTGGGAGAAAGTGGAATTCGCCAAAAAAAAAAAAACAGATGTAAACATGCTCTTTGATTGCATGGAAACCTGATTACAGTTTATAGTAGCTACAACAGCACCGGTGTCAGGGATACGACCAATGAGAGAAGTGACAGTGGCCGAGGGAGTTAGACGAGCTTCAGAGACAACGTTGCTTGTGACGGGTACCATGGCTGTTTCAAGTTTAGGATGCGTTAGACACGGTAATGCACCACTTGATGCGTTCTTTTGTGAAGAAGAAACTGTTCTATTGTACGACCGGAGAGAAGCCTCGTTCTTATGATTTGACATAAACATGATGTGTCGGGTTTCAAATTTTTTGTCATTCAAAAACTGGATGGCGGTGGCGCGCAAACAATGTGGTGTGTAATGATTTTCCACTCTGGCCCCGGAACAAATATCTGTCAACATATGTGTTTATTAAATCTTGTTTTATTTCCATTTTCGTGATTGTTAACCATTCTTACCTTTATTTTCGTTTTACATTTTAAGATTTGTTTTCTGGTCTCGTACTCTATCCGATAGCATGATGGGCAATGATAAGATGCCATTTGTTTACATTGGTTGCAAGTAGTTCCGGGGGATCCGGTCGCGTATGAATAACACCCGAATGCACGATTTGGGTGTCAGTTATGCATAGAATGGTGTCACGCTTTGGGTGTCAGTTATACTCTCATAGACTGCAAATGTTTAGTTTGTTTATATCATGGCTTTGCCATCCAAATGTAAATATATGTTTTTGCGGGATATAAACTGTACATAATATCTAGATTGTCATTATATGTAGAGTCTATAATTTTCCTGTCATTTATGTTCATATTGACACGTAATACGTGGTCTACGGGACTTTGATACACTATTTGCCTATAACCTTACAAACTGTGTATCTATTCTTAGTTACCTGTATATTCACTGTACTTTATCTACTCCCAAATAATTATATATTACATTACATCATGTTGATATTGCTTTGCAACATCGATATTAAGTTCGCGCCAAAATCACCGATTGTTTATCAATCACATGTACACGCATTTTGTATTATGATGTCATCATTTTCTGATTTACATGTACACTCGTATCTAAGACGTCACTTTTATGTATTGTTGTTCTGATGACGACTGTCTAACAGTCGAAACATGTAAACAACTGCAGGAATAAATGTTTGGAAGAAACACAGTGTTGGACTCACTCTTGCTATACTTACTACCTGGATTTTATGTGAGACCTCGGTATCTACTAGGATCCACGGCTATTTCATCAAGACCAGTACCGAATTCTACCTAGAGGGACGTTGTGTCTCCACCCCTCAATTACCTCAATTTCCCCTATTGGGCCCGCCCCTAAGGCCCCTTGGGGGTCAGAGTCACCATTGATGCAAAATCTTATCCCCTTCCGCCAATGATGTTTCTGACCAAATTTGGTCAAAATTCAATAAGAACTTTTTGACTATTAGCAATTTGAAACAAATGTTGACCGACGGACGCCGCACCATAGCATAAGCTTACCGGACCTTCGGTCCAGGTGAGCTAAAATTCACATGATTTTAGCTCTTAAAACTATGCTTCATTACTTAAGATTTGCAACACTGTGATTTAATCCAATGTGGTATGGTTTTTAGCTCACCTGCCTGAAGGGCAAGTGAGCTTATGCCGTGGTTTGGCGTCCGTCGTCTGGCCGTCCGTCCGGCGTCAACTTTTCATTTAAACAACTTCTTTTCAATAACCAAAAGGCCCAGGGACTTGATATATAAGCCTTAAACCAACCCTATTTACGTAGTCAAATTCACCCGAGCATTCCACGAGATAACTTCAGCTGTCACGTGACTCATCACTAGTCGTCCAAAATGGCGGTTATGTCTGATGAAATTAAACCAACGATCTTTCGCAGTTTCATATTCATTTGTATGTCGCTAGAATACGCAAGAAATATGGCCAGGAATTGAGGGCAAGTTGTAACAAACTACATTGCCGTTTTTCGTGAGGATTTTATTAGGTTATTATTTGTTGTTTGAAAAGAATCTAATGATTATGATCCGTGACTGATGTGCTGGCGTCACAACTAGATATGTCTCGTCGGACAATGCGACCGCAGTTTTCTATCGGAGTTAAAATGTGTTACTAGGGATCATAAAGTAGATGTTTTCTAGTTAAAGTCTAATATTAAATATTAGGCAGGTTTACACAGCAGATATGGGGCCTGCCTGTCATCCAAACACAGTCAATTTAACATACTGCATGGCTTCACTTGAAGCTTTTGGAGATTTATGCTCCTCCTTGCTGACCAGTACAGGTCATGCCAAGGCTAAATAACTGTATCAAAGGACATCTCATGTCCGCTTGTCAACTGCACACATGTGCAAATATATACTCAAAGCACCTGCTAGTCTCTATGTTCTCTGTCTCTCAGATAAACAAACCTTATCAAAGCAACTTCCCAGTCTGAATGTAATGGGCACAGATAAGACTTGCATGCAGATATCATCTTGGGGGAATCTAATTACCCTTATCACTCAGTCTTGACCAGTCTGGCTCTATCTATGACCTCCCTGACCCTACGGTTATCTATGAAGGGAGGTTTCACTCCTGCACCTAATTTACATATTCTAATTAAACAGCCCCTTACTAACAAGGTAAGGATGTCAAGAGATCCAATCAGAAGACCACACTCGGTCACATGGCTAATGTCAATTTCTCCTCAGAAATTCTATCCAAATTGCCATTGTTGTTCTAACTGCTCGAACAAACAGTCATATTCCAAAACTCTGTGTTTTGTTGGCCTCTCATCAGAGACTGCTACAACTTCATCCATTCACCGAAATTGTCACAACTTAACAGTTACATCCTCAGCAAGACATTCTTCTAAAACACTCATCAGTTAAAGATATGTCAGGACGTGGAAAAGGTCAACCTCGTGGGCGCAAACGAAGGGCACCTGAAGACATTAATGACACTCTTAATACTGCTGTCAGTACGACAGGCGGTAATGACAGCAATTGGGACCCTAATAAGCCAGAAAACTGGACTATAGGTGAACTAAGGACACGACTGCTGGAGCAGAACATCAGACCACCATGTGGTTTTACAAAAACAATGCTGGTCAAACTGTACAAAGAAAATAATACCAGTGTTAGTGATGGTAACAGTGATGTTACACCACCTACTGAGAATGACCTTACACAGCCTGGCTACCACAGCAGGAATCTCCCATCAAATGAGGCAATGAAGGCTCTACAAGCACATGTTACCAGGCTGGAGCAATTAATACTGTGCCAAAATACAGTAGCAGCGGGACAGGCCCCAGCTGTACCAGGTCATGTCCTGACTGCGACCTCAACAACCTCACCAACCTCACCGACCTTAGAGCCCCCAGCCGTAGCAGGAGGCATACCAAACAATTATGTGCCTCAGCCTGCTATCCTTCTACAACAGACAGGAATTTCATCAGAATCTCTGCCATCAATAGAAGTCATACCTCAAGCCATACGCCAGCAGATAATAGAAGGTAAGGACGTCAACTTAGCTCTACTATTACTGCCATCTTATGACTATGATTGCACTCGCTACAATCGATTCACTGAAGTTGGGGGGCGTACTGTCCCGCTCCAAACAGACCCACGTCTATGTAAATCTCTCACCCTCGGAGAGTTTGTCAAGGCCTTCTCGATATACAGGAGCATCATGTGCGAATATTACCCTAATCGCAGACAGGAGCTAGACATCTACGAGCGAGACATAGTAGAACTAGCCACAACATACCCTGGTCCTGTATTCTATGAATACCATAAAGCTTTCGCCACTAGGGCCGCAGCACTATTACACCAGCGTGGCATTAAGGTCAACTGGGCAATTCGGGACAATCAACTTTACACCACGATATGTTCCGGATTTCGGAGTAACAGCTGCAAACTGTGCAACAACATGAATCATACCGAAGACTTCTGTCCTCTCATTTTGAATGGACTAGGATCATCAGCAAAAAACCATAAAGGAAACAATAGGAATGGGGACAGCAACACGGACAGTAAAGGAAGGACCAGGGTCATTCACCATGGTAAAGAGGTCTGCAACAATTACAACGACCAAGATGGCTGTAACCGTGACAATTGCCCCTACCTTCACATTAAGAAATCTTCAATTAAATCCGCTAAAACACATAAAACCAACGAATCAGCTAAACAATGACAAAAGGCTAACCTCCAGGATTTCAAGGCGTCAACTCCTATCAATATAGCAGCATTGGAGAGAGAACTAGAAAACCACCCTGATAAGAACTTTGTGCAGTCTTTGATTTCTGGATTATCAGACGGCTTTGACACTGGAATGTCTGCATTACCAGAGACATCTCTAATCTGCAAGAACTTAAAAAGTGCCACTTCTGAACCAGACATAGTCGATGAACTTATAACTAGCGAAGTTAACAAGAAATTCTTAATTGGCCCTTATACAGAACCCCCTTTTGATATATACAGGATTAACCCAATTGGAATAGCGACAGGGAAGTACTCTGACAAGAAACGTCTAATCGTGGACCTTTCTGCCCCCCATGACTCCGAAGGTAACAGCATCAACGAATTAATTGCTAAAGAGGAATACTCATTGTCGTACATTAGTGTTGATGACGCCATAAATCAAATCCAGCATACAGGAAGACACTCCAAGCTGTGTAAACTTGACATAACAGATGCCTTTAAACTTATACCTGTTTCTCCAAAACTCTGGCCTTTCTACGGTATATGCTGGAAACAACAGTACTATTTTTATACCAAACTCACTTTTGGGTGTCGTTCCAGTCCTAAGATCTTTGACCTTTTATCAACCGCTCTCTGTTGGATTTTATCAACTAACTATCAGATAGAATACATAATTCACTACCTGGATGACTTTCTTACAATCGACAGACCAAATGTGGTAGCTGAACGAACAATGGCAATTTTGTCCAAGGTTTTTACAGCACTCAATATTCCAGTGTCTCCTCACAAAACATTGGGTCCATCTGAGAGTTTAGAGTTTCTAGGAATCACTCTGGACACTAGTAACATGGAAGCACGCCTGCCGGCAAATAAAGTGCAGAGAATAACTCAAACAATCAAATCTTTCTGTAAACGCAAAAAGGTCACAAAGCGCGAACTATTAAGCCTTTTGGGACATATGAACTTTGCTAGTCGGGTGATCATTCAAGGACGCTCGTTTATATCTTATCTCTTAAATCTTGCCGCCTCAGTCAAACAGTTGCATCATCATGTACAACTTACTGGGGCCTGTCAGCAGGACTTATTTATGTGGTATACTTTCACAGATCAATGGAACGGAAATTCAGTCTTCCTGCAGGAGACGACAACATTAGCTCACGATATAAATCTCTACACAGATGCAGCCGGAGGAATTGGATTTGGTGCTTTTTATGACGGTCAGTGGTTCCACGGTCACTGGCCACATCAAATATCCTTGAACAGTTCTGAAATGTCAATTGCTTTCATGGAATTATATCCTATCGTACTGGCCTGTATGATATGGGGACACAAGTGGTCAGGTCTCAGAATTAGACTACACTGTGACAATCAAGCAACTGTTGATATCATCAGGAAAGGGCGTTCTAAATGCGCTTATATCATGCCATTTATGCGACGTTTAACTTGGTGTACCTTTATCCACAACTTCGTTCTCACAGCCGTGCATATTCCTGGAAAACAGAATAATATTGCTGATGCCTTATCTCGTTTCCAGATGGACCGGTTCCACGACTTGGCACCAGCAGCAAAGAAGAGCCAAAATCCCATTCCGGATTACGACAATGTGCCTCTATACTAGAACCAGCAGTGCGTGACCTATGGAATGCTGCAGTGGCTCATTCGACTAGAACTACATACACATCAGGTGTTTCCTGTTTCAAGAACTTCATCCTCATGAATGGTATAAACAACCAAGCAAGTGTGTTTACCAACGTTACAGAAGAATTATTAATACTCTTCGTGACTCATTGTTATCATAACCTCAGATTGAAATATTCTACAATTAAGCTGTATTTATACGGAATTAAGTTCCATTGTACTATGCAGGGGCTCAGCAACCCGCTTGTGAATACTCATGGGTTACCACTTTACCGACTCCAGACCATATTACGGGGATTAAAGAAACTACAGGGAACTCCGGTAAAACCTAGACTCCCCATAACTTTCAACATATTGTCTAAGTTATGCTCAGCATTTCGACAGGGTGTTTTCGATCCTGCCACAGACACTACTATGGAGGCTGCCTGCTGTGTGGCCTTCTTCGCATTCTTACGGTGCGGAGAATTCACATGCACCACTAACACATTTGATTCTTCAATTCACTTGTGTATCAGCGACATTCAGGTAGCACCAGACAGTAACAGCATGACATTGCGCCTCAAGGCGTCCAAAACCGACCCCTTTCGTCAAGGAGTCACCATTCACCTGTTCCGCACCCATCACCATGTATGTGCTGTAGCCGCTGTCATCAGAATGTTAACAGAAAGATTCATGAATGGTTGTCGTCCTTCGGACCCCCTATTTTCCATTCATTCTGCTGCCTTGACTCGACATGTTTTCATTGACAAACTAAGACAGACCTTGATCCGACTAGGTCTAAATCATTCACTATACACAGGACATTCCTTCAGAATAGGAGCCGCAACTACTGCCGCCCAGTCAGATGTCCCCGATCACCTCATCAAAGTGCTTGGACGCTGGCAATCGGATAGCTACTGTCGATACATCCGTACCCCTCATCATATTCTCCGGAAAGCTCAAGCAGAAATGTGCAAGATTTCACCTGATACTTAGTAACCTAGTGGCTGCCTTCTGTGTTCATAGGAGTCTAAGTGTGTACTCTTTATAGGGCGAGTATATCTATAATGAGTACTAATTATTCCACTGGATTAACATGTATATTGATGTGCTAATCTGTCATCATTCACACAGGATTTATGTGCATATTCCATTGGATTTATATGTGTGTAAATGTGCTTATCTGTCACCATTCAGATTGGATATATGTGTGTATTCGTTTAGGGCGAGTATATCTAAACGGTACTATTACGGCCCTCATACTCAACAACTAACAGAAACGAAGGTAACAGAACACATTCTGTAGCCATGCAGGCCAGCATTCTTGTAAGGATTACATCTGGACATTCTGAATTGGGATACAGAACCGAACTAAATGTTTACTAGTCATTGACATTAGTACCCTGTTTTCTTTTACACCTAAATACCTCTGAGGACAATAACTGTATTCGATACTGAGGCATTCTGCCAGAATTTGTCTATGACTTGCTGTATATCTTCTCAATTATGTCATATTCTCCCAGTGGCGCTGGGGATAAAGGTGTCTCATACCCTACATTCCCTCTTTGGGGTCCTCGTATCATCACATGCTTATAAACCATGTCTCTCATACTCCTTTGGGCCTATGGCAGTAAACTGACACCATGTAATAACATAATAACATGGACTATTAATGATGCCAGACTACTGCTATACACCACAAATCGGTCAATCCAACCCCAGAACCAAGGGTTAGCTGGACTGCATACATCAACTCTATCTGGCCCAGGGTAAGACAGCAAGTCGAACCCCAAGCCTAAGTGATGTAACTCCCAACTCTTGCCGACTCCTGGACATTTGAGCGACCAGGCTATGGTACCCATGAGCTTCAGGTCAGCCATACCTCCAAGTCATGTTCTCAACGGGTTGTTGGCCATAGCTTTTCAGCACCATGCTCTTCAGCATTACGGGGTTCAAATAGCCCACGGCTATACCCCACCCGGTCCAAGGGAGGTAACTGCTAAGGTGATATGCACCCCTTATCTGCAAACTTTTTAATAAATACTGTAAATTTATCTTACATCGTTTGTTATTTTGTTGTGTAAATTAAAGTCTAATATTAAATATTAGGCAGGTTTACACAGCAGATATGGGGCCTGCCTGTCATCCAAACACAGTCAATTTAACATACTGCATGGCTTCACTTGAAGCTTTTGGAGATTTATGCTCCTCCTTGCTGACCAGTACAGGTCATGCCAAGGCTAAATAACTGTATCAAAGGACATCTCATGTCCGCTTGTCAACTGCACACATGTGCAAATATATACTCAAAGCACCTGCTAGTCTCTATGTTCTCTGTCTCTCAGATAAACAAACCTTATCAAAGCAACTTCCCAGTCTGAATGTAATGGGCACAGATAAGACTTGCATGCAGATATCATCTTGGGGGAATCTAATTACCCTTATCACTCAGTCTTGACCAGTCTGGCTCTATCTATGACCTCCCTGACCCTACGGTTATCTATGAAGGGAGGTTTCACTCCTGCACCTAATTTACATATTCTAATTAAACAGCCCCTTACTAACAAGGTAAGGATGTCAAGAGATCCAATCAGAAGACCACACTCGGTCACATGGCTAATGTCAATTTCTCCTCAGAAATTCTATCCAAATTGCCATTGTTGTTCTAACTGCTCGAACAAACAGTCATACCATCCACCTCCCCACCGCCACCTTTATCTTATTGGTTGCTTGTGACTTTATCGGTTTCAACCTTTGGGCCTATGGCAGTAAACTGACACCATGTAATAACATAATAACATGGACTATTAATGATGCCAGACTACTGCTATACACCACAAATCGGTCAATCCAACCCCAGAACCAAGGGTTAGCTGGACTGCATACATCAACTCTATCTGGCCCAGGGTAAGACAGCAAGTCGAACCCCAAGCCTAAGTGATGTAACTCCCAACTCTTGCCGACTCCTGGACATTTGAGCGACCAGGCTATGGTACCCATGAGCTTCAGGTCAGCCATACCTCCAAGTCATGTTCTCAACGGGTTGTTGGCCATAGCTTTTCAGCACCATGCTCTTCAGCATTACGGGGTTCAAATAGCCCACGGCTATACCCCACCCGGTCCAAGGGAGGTAACTGCTAAGGTGATATGCACCCCTTATCTGCAAACTTTTTAATAAATACTGTAAATTTATCTTACATCGTTTGTTATTTTGTTGTGTAAAGCCTAATTAACATCTTATGGTATAAATAAAATATTTTAAAAAAAAGCTTCGGCTGCGTACATCTTGGATTTTATCTTTAGTTGTAGTTACCTGAACAACATCTGTTAATAGACCGATTTGTCGTTCAGTTGATTTTTTTTCCAAAGTTTACAAGCAGCTTTACTGATTCAGGAGTATATCAATAATCTTCCACAAACATTAAAGAAATATGGAAAGAACTATACTCAGCTATTATAAAGTTGTCAGCTGATATATTTGTTATACATGTTTTCTTGAATGAATATAGAATAGGAATACCAGGCCAGATTAAGACATTTCATCTGATACAAATGTAACTGTCTGACTATAAAATCCAATTTTAAATTTCTTATAATATGACCTCAGACCCTGACGTTTCTCAGGGCCTTTGGCCCTTTGATTCTCAATAACCAAGAGGTCCAGGGACTTGATATTACACCTGTGGCATACTGGGGTGAAGGGCTACCAAGTTTCTTCAAAGAAATGACCTTGACCTTCATTCAAGGTCACATGGGTCAAATAGGTTATAATCTCCAAACAACTTCTTCTCAATAACCAAGAGGCCCAGGGACTTGATATTGGGCCTGTGGCATGCTAGGGTGAAGGGCTACCGAGTTTGTTCTAAAACATGACCTTGACCTTCATTCAAGGTCACATAGGTCAAAAAGGCTATACTCTTTTAACAACTTCTTCTCAATAACCAAGGCCCAGTGACTTGCTATTAGACCGGTAGCATGCTGGGTTGAATTAAGGGCTACTAAGTTTGTTCTAAGAAATCCTCAATCAACGTCGAAGTTGGTGTAGAGCCAGGTGAGCGATACAGGGCCATTGGGCCTCTTGTTACAGATTTGTCTGTACTCCTTAACCTCTTCCTTGGCAACTTATTGATGACGTCATAATGTCTTGTTATTATCACATGACCTCCATTGTCTCCACTTACCACTACCTGTACATCATGTAACACTGTACTGTAAGCTGTGCCCTGAGGACGGCCTATACCTAGTAGGCCGAAACATGTCGGCAACCAGCATTCCTTTTTATTACAACATTTAGATACCTGGATTCAGGAGTTTGCACTCTTCTTTTTATTTTGTTATTTACCTGGATTAATGCTTAAGAGGCCTCTGTATCTACTATTGATCCTCCTGGAACCAAGCGATGAAACAAAGTATCTTTTTAAACTCTGCAGGACGTTGGTTCTTGGAGAATTTTCTCTTCTGATTTTAAATATATAATGCATAAGTTCACTACATTACAACAGACCATGTAGGTCAATACAACACACTCTTATCTTACTATCTGTTTTATAAACATTTGTATAATAATTTGCTGTATGTTACTGTATTCAATATTGAACTTCACCAATGAAAACTGAAAAGTATCAAACATGGATCTGTTTTGGCTGTCACAGGTTCACCAGTAAAGGCTGAGGATATTGAATCCAACTTCGACATTATCATGGATGATCCAAGACCTGAGAGGTTGAGAGGCAATAATGGATATAACTCATTTGTATGGAGCCAAGTGATAAACTATTGTCCAGTATCATCCAAGGACCTCGCGTTTAGGTAAAATGATAAACACTAATCATTGAAGTGCATTGTTGTAATGAAATCTATGTAACATTGGTAAAAATATTACATCTCTTATTCATTTTATCAGCCATAAATTACCATGATTATAAGTTATCAAGTATCACTCTACAATAATGTCAAGCATGTGTTTAATGCAGGAATTCATGAAATGTAGGAAAATTGCCCACTATTGCTACATGTTCTTAGCCGTTCCTTTTCGAGTACTTCATGTTCCCTAGGATCAGAAAGCCTCATTGCCAGCATTGCCACTGTATATGGAATGATACTGCATAGCCGGAACAACAAGGCCACTGTAATCATAGCCGGAACAACAAGGACACTGTAATCATAGCCGGAACAACAAGGCCATTGTAATCATAGCCGGAACAACAAGGCCACTGTAATCATAACCGGAACAACAAGGCCTCTGTAATCATAGCCGGAACAACAAGGCCATTGTAATCATAGCCGGAACAACAAGGCCTCTGTAATCATAGCCGGAACAACAAGGCCACTGTTATCATAGCCGGAACAACAAGGACACTGTAATCATAGCCGGAACAACAAGGCCTCTGTAATTATAGCCGGAACAACAAGGCCTCTGTAATCATAGCCGGAACAACAAGGCCACTGTAATCATAGCCGGAACAACAAGGCCACTGTAATCATAGGTGTAACAACAAGGCCACTGTTATCATAGCCGGAACAACAAGGACACTGTAATCATAGCCGGAACAACAAGGCCTCTGTAATTATAGCCGGAACAACAAGGCCTCTGTAATCATAGCCGGAACAACAAGGCCACTGTAATCATAGCCGGAACAACAAGGCCACTGTAATCATAGGTGTAACAACAAGGCCTCTGTAATCATAGCCGGAACAACAAGGCCACTGTAATCATAGCCGGAACAACAAGGCCACTGTAATCATAGGTGTAACAACAAGGCCACTGTAATCATAGCCGGAACAACAAGGCCACTGTAATCATAGCCGGAACAACAAGGCCTCTGTAATCCAGAAAGTCTACTCTTCCCTTGTAATCAGATATCATACCGACAAAGAGGTTTGCAGTATTAATTGTTTAAATAGAAATATAAATGCAGGCCAAATTATACATATGTATAAATTTAACAATAACAAAATACTGTTTATAGTTAATTAATTTGAATGTAATTATATGTACTGCAGAACATTCATTTTAAATATATACATATACAAATCTGATAAACATTTGTAATTACTTTTATGTAACAATTTATATGACTTACCTTAGATTTGTTGTATTTGTGCATTAAAATTTTCATTTATTATTCATTTCAGATTTCTTTCATGTCATAATGCATTTATTTCTTTTCAATTTTATTCAGTTTTAATTATTTGTTTTTATGAGAATCCATGGTTCGTTGGTAGAACTGGCAATATGTCACCAGGTTCAACTCCTGGGAACCATTTCATAAATCATTTAAGACAAACACAATTATAATTGAAAGAAATAATTCCATTTAATTGGCGAGACACCACAAGTCTTCATATGGTGAATCGAGATCTGAAAGTGAATGTCAACGGTACAACTCTTGCAGAGATCATGACAACTCGGGAGTAAAGAGGGAGTATCTATAAATGATAAAATAGATTATACAGATATTGATTTTTTAGCATGACCAACAGTTAAAAATATTGAGAAATATATATACAAGCTATCATTCAAAGCAATGATGCATGTTGTCTTTGTTTCATAGATTTGTTCGGAAGTGTTGCTGTTACTGCAAGGTGAGGGATGTCATCATACAAACAGGTTAATTCCCCTAGCCTCTTATATAAAGCTTGGACGAAACTCATCACCCCGTTAACAAAATCTTTGAATCATTAGATCTATTGTACCGTATATTCTATTACTATCTCTGATTAATACATATTACAAAGTCTGTCATTTGAGTTGCAAACCACTTCCATGACAAAATCTTCAATTAGTCGTATGTACAGTATATACTATACCGTAGTACTAGAATTAGAAGTGAACTAGTTTGGTACAAGGTTGGTACATATCACTGAAGTCATACACATTTCAATATACTCCAGAATGTTATGGGAATATCCTTTTTCTCATTGTATTATACATGTATACTAATATAATATATGGCAGCATTAAATGCAATTAAATTCTATTTTGACGATTAACAAATCCAGTTCATATTCTTAGAGTAAAATAAATGAAATTTACTGCAAAGAGCACATAATTGGAGACCAATTTCTTATTTAACCATATACATTTAAAAATACAGCTAGAACACATTTTGATTTTCTTTTTATGTCCCAAATGACTTCCGGGACTCGAACCCGGTGGGAAATGAATACCAAACCAAAAAAGTCACCAATTTGAAACACAAACTAAAAGAAAATCGAAATGGTTGATAAGCAAGAGAATTAAGGCAAAGCAAATGCTTAAAAAAATATATTGACACACGGTTGGAATATGTAAATGAATGCTTAATTCCCTGTAATTTCTTGTTTCCCAAAGCCTCCAAATGCATATATAAAATTGTGAAATCTCCCCTTGCTACCTCGTTTAGACTAACACCCTTCAAAAGGTACACATCTTCCTCGAGTAGGTCGCTGTCGTCGTCTACAGAGGCAGTCATCTGAGTGTATCTACCACCACTGCCATGGATGTTCAAGAAGCATGTAGAGACACCTTTCTCCCACAACTCCATGACCAGATCCTCCATCAGTGAAGTGAGTGGGGAAATCACCAAAGCAACCATAGGTGTCTCCTGGTTATACTTCATTTGAAACGTACATGGCAGCAGCTGGTAGATAAGACTGTTATGATATCCAGTTGGTAATACGGTTATAACGACCTTTCCTATGTAAAGATGTCTTAGCGATTCTATTTGCTTTTCAATTTAACATCAATCCCCAATGCCCGCTTCGCTACCCCTACTGCCTGACTGAAGTCCGACATATGGCATCGGACCACAATTATACTTCCGGGTCGTTGAACACGAATGTAGTACATATGGAAATTTCAGGACTGTCGCTAAATATTTTTTCCTGACTTCGCTGTTACAGATATGGGCATAATTTTAGCATAGATTTATAGTGCAATAATTCATCTAGTGATATAATTTTGTTTTGACACCATTTCCATGTTTGTTTGTGTGGCAGGACACAGGGAGTTATAAGGCTTGAGTAGTAATATTTTGTGATTTTCCAGATGTTCCACCAATATAGTGGGGTGGTTACATTTAGATATAAATATCTTTCTTAAATGCCAGTCATGAGGTACTTTCCAGCTCACTGTAGGTTCAGCTTGAATAGTTCTGCAACGTGATTTGAAAACCAGATTTTTTGCAAAATTCTGAAATACTTTAATTTCGATTTTTCTTTGGTTAAACAAAAAGGGAAATTAATTGTGGTCTGAGGCCTATATTGTGGACTGGAATATCTGCAATAGTTTTTCTACTCTCCGCTAGGCTGCGCTTCGAAAATACAAATTCATGAGTGCAGCCTAGCGGAGAGAAATGGTACTTAGCCAGGTAATCCAGCCTAGCTATAATTTGCCGACATTAGCATTGTCATCCATCGGTTCTCTACCATGCAAAACATTTTCCGGCAAAGCCAATAGTCAGCAAATCTGCAAATCACTCCACCATATATATCCGGGTTGTTTTTCCAAGCTTGCTGGAAAGGCCCGAGGTTATCCGATTGAATAACAACAAGTTACAAAGTTATGAGTGACGTACAAATGTACATTTCTATCATCACATCTGGTAATAAATAATATATAATGTATGACACAATAAAATCAACATTCTCATACAATATCACAGCCAATAGCTAAAGTTTATAAATTTTAGTGTTGGACTCGACAGCCATGCTTTTCAAATTTTTGAGAAGTATGTATGGCAAGCCGTTTTAACATTTAATCCCATTTCCTCTTAAGGTAAAATATGCTTCAAATTTATTTCACTTAAGTGAAATACTTTTTACCTTAAGGTTAAAAGACTTTTTTTTTGCATTATGTTTTATTTCACTTAAGTGAAATAAATTTTATTCATCTTAAGGGAAAATCTTTTTCACTTAAGTGAAAATAACATAATGCAAAATAAATTGAGGTAGTTATCTGTACACCCATATTTGAGGACGGAATTGGACTAGTCCAATGATTGACCAATCATTGAGCGTTTACTATCTGACCAATCAGTAACCTACTAAAGTAATGTTGCTGTTACACCACAAGCTAGTTACCTCGCTGTTGGTCACGCTATCTGGTTTACAATGGAGGTCGATCTATATCACCACGGGTCGCTGGACAGGTCAGGATACGGTGATGATACAGCAGTCAAATACTTATCCAATAGAATATACTGGCTTAGTGTCCTAGCTAAAAGCCCGGAGCACTAAGATAACTGACACTACTTACGTAGAGATATACTGACTCCGTTAAAAACAGAGATGGTCTAACACACGTGTTGTCTGATTGCCGGTCAGGTGTGAAGAGACTGTACACGGGGTAGATCTTTATCTGGCACGGGCCAGTGAACCGTGACGCACTTCCGGCGTAAGTAATCAGGTCAACTCGGCCCGAGACACTACATTCCTCCCAACTTTATAATGAAAGTCCTT
Source organism: Pecten maximus (assembly GCF_902652985.1). Classification (NCBI taxonomy): domain Eukaryota; kingdom Metazoa; phylum Mollusca; class Bivalvia; order Pectinida; family Pectinidae; genus Pecten; species Pecten maximus. The sequence continues at coordinate 44,925,639 of NC_047020.1, forward strand.
TATGGCCGGAGGGTTGGTAATGGTATATACAAAGATCTTCCGTGTCTTGATCAAGTTTCTAAATTTTGACTCTGCACACTAAAAGCGTTGCGATGAAGTCACTTAAGTTACTACTGGGTTGCTTCCTCCAAAAAGGGGGAAGTAGTAGGGATAAAATCCCTTGCAGTCAAATCCGGTTATGAGGCGCGGGTCATCCTAAAAGGACACACAATCCTGTAAAATACATGGATGCAATCCCGACCTCCATGTCTAGAATACAATCCTCGATGATGAGGGTACGGGTAGCCTATAAAATAGACTCACTACCTAGTAAAATACTGAGGTACAACCCCGTCCCTAACTGTCCTTTCCGAGTTCCTAGTGACGAAACAGTCGTTGAGCGTTGGTTACGGTCGCATTCAGCAGGGATTCCGCCGTGTAACTGAGGTGTTTTGCTACAGCCTCCGCCGTCCAATACAATTGGTTGGGTGCAGACCACTTGCGGCCTGACCGGTTGAAGTAGGGGGCGTCGGTCTCCAACAACACTCTCTCAGGGTTGATCCACTTCAAGGCGCGAACCTGAGGTGGGGTGAATCCTGCAGCCATGCTGGTAAATCCGAAGTACAGATTCCTAAAAGCACTAGACCACTGCTCACGGACATAGGAATCCCCATTGAAACAATGGAGATATATCCGCTGGTCTTCAGGCACTGCCTTCTTTACGTAGTGTAGAAGAAGGAGGTATGCTTCTGCTCCACTATCTCCGGACATCCCTCTACAATGGAGAACCAAGACATGTCGAGGCTCCACCAATGGTAGAATCTTCTCCAACATGACTAACTGCTGCGGCCACTGCTCCGTTGGTACGGAGTGGTCAACACCAACTTCGCCAACTGCTATCACTCTGCGTTGTCGTACGAGGTCCTTCAGCTTCCTGATGACACGATCCAACTCCGAGCTCGAGTATCTTTTCTTGGGGTGTACCCCTACTGCGACCTCCATATCCGCTGGTAGGGTCTTCAGACTATCCGTGGTTGGATAAGTCTCCGGGTCGCAGAAAGAGGCACAAGTCCCAGCGACGATTACCTCCTTTCCCTTGTCCATCCTGGTACCATCCAACACGGACTGGAACGTAGAGTCCAGTTGTAATCCCATGGCCTTCAGGGTGCGGTCAAGATGGAAGTGAGCATCAAACGCCCGAGGGGTTCGGGTTCCCACTTCCTCAGGGGCAGGAAATAACGTCCTCCAATACTCTCGCTCAGTAGCAGGGATCCGGGCAGCTATCAGCAACAAAACCTTCCAGTGGAGGAGGACGGCTACAGAGTTCACCGGTTCCAACGTGAAGTTGTCTGGACATGGTACACTCAAATAGCCACAAAATGCCCTCATCCCCACTATCTGGCAGTCTGAAAAGCTGAGCTTCTCCGATGATGTTGTCAACAGGTGCTGCATCTCCACGTACTCCACAAGGTCGTCCAGGTTGTCAACGGCTCTTCTCAAAAGCCATACAGCGGCTTGTAAAAGAGCCTCCTTCCGTCCACGAAAAACCTTGATTGCTGCAGGGGGCAGGCGCTCGTCAAAAACCCTCGGTAAATGATGGTTGAACGCGTGGGGCTTGGCGTAGCTCCCAACCTCCTTGCAGTCAGGAATCACACAGTGTCTGACCCTCGGCGCTCGGCTCCGCGACGTAGATCCAGAACCTCTCGGAACCTCTACCACTATTCCTCCTCGTCTCGGCTCGGCAGACGTCACAACTCGAGTGGTACGGGGCTCCTCAACGTGGACTGTCTTCCTGGGAATAGGTCCAGTTGACTGGCTGTGAGGGCGCTTACGGGGGCTCGTCCGACGCATAGGGGCAGACACTGAAGGGCTTCTGGCAGCTCTCCGCGGACTGGAACGATGACGAACAGGTGAGGGACTCCTACGGGAACTCTTCTTACGAGGACTGGTCCGGCGAGTACTCCTGGATGGCCGGTCACTTACCTTGGGTTTAGCACGGGAGACGGGGATAAAATCCTCACGCACACTGGCTGGACCCTTGGCAGAGACGCGACCTGACGGTACAGTCTGGCTATCTGGTCGCTGGGATGGGGATACAGCAGGCGATCCAATCAATGGCTCCTCCAACACGGGGGTATCCATGGTATCCACTGGGGGCATGAGCTCAATATCCATCGGGTCATCCCCCAAGAGGTCCAGGTCATCTTCCGATGCTGCAGGGGCCTCAGTGGTAACTGCATCCTCGATCCTGCGCTCCAGATTGGGGTCGGTAGACAGGCGAATGTCACGGTAACAAGCCGTCGACTCTGCAGGTACAGGTCCTACTCTAGGGCGACGACTCAGCGGGGCGACGTGCTGCTCAATCCAGGCGAATGAACGGAGCTGCAGCGAGTCCAAGGTTTCCGCGACCTTCTTCAGCCAACCCTCAAGTTGTCTCCGGTTAGCTCCCTTCTTACCCATCTTACCCTTTGCCAAACTGCACATATCCAAGACGATCTCGTCAAAGCGTTGATCCGACATCATACAGAGGGCCATCCGTTCGATGAATGCAGTAGGGGGCTGAAACAGCTCACCTCGGCGTAAACACGCTGCTGCCTGCTCATCAATAGGCTGAGTGGTCCCTCTGTTTGCCATATCTGTAAA
>NC_047020.1:44928760-44944720 GCF_902652985.1 Pecten maximus
CGATGTCAACGCTATACCGCTGACGTACACCCTGACGATATCTACCACCTGACGATAACTACCGCCCGATGATAACTACCACCTGACGATAACTATCACCTGACGATAACTACCGCCTGACGATAACTACCGCCTGACGATAACTATCACCTGACGATAACTACCGCCCGATGATAACTACCACCTGACGATAACTATCACCTGACGATAACTACCACCTGACGATAACTACCGCCTGACGATAACTACCACCTGACGATAACTACCACCTGACGATATCTACCACCTGACGATATCTACCACCTGACGAGAACTACTGACGATAACTACAACCTGACGATGGCTACCACCTGACGATAACTACCGCCTGACGATGGCTACCACCTGACGATAACTAACGCCTGACGATAACTACCACCTGACGATAACTACAACCTGACGATAACTACCGCCTTAGGAAAACTACCGCCTGACGATAACTACCACCTGACGATAACTACCACCTGACGATGATACCCTCGTTTGCTCTACTTGTGACAAATGATCAATTTTTTCGTTAATTCAACTTCATATCTTTTTTATTTGTAAGATGTAATTGAATATACACTCCTCAGTTATAGAAATAGATTTAGATGTTCACCTCTTGTAGTTATGAACTCTATAAATAAGAAAAACAAAGAAAATGTGAAAAATGTCACCGGTTGATAATACAAACACCTGTGATATTTCTAAACATGGACAACATACAATGAAATAAATAATTGAACAATTATGAAAACTTGTTGTAATGATGGAAATTATACAAGACATGGTGTCGGTTACACCGTTTGACCACTCGTGTCAGCTAAAATAATAATATTTCAGGTGAAATATTTTGTGTTATTCAGCTAAATGTTGTACACAAACTGGTCACACAAACTAGTTTAACTTTATGTCTAAGCATTTAGCCGAACAAGGTCGTAAAGCTCTTTTTGCCCTACGTTCAAAGTGTAATAATTTGAACTTAAATATAAAAACTATGTTGCATTTGTTTGATACTTATATTAGCAGTATTCTTTGCTATGCTTGTGAAGTATGGAGTACTCATAATGCTTTGGAAGTTGAAAAGGTACATTTAGAATTTTGTAAAAACTTACTGGGCGTTAAAAAATCTACCTGTAACGCTATGATTTATATCGAACTTGGGCGACTCCCACTGAAGAATATGCAACTTAATAGAATGTTAAAATTTTGGTTTAAATTGTTGAATTCTGATAATTGTATACTAAGAGAGGCTTACAACTTGCTCTACATGGAAATTGAGAAAGAGAATCCAAAACAGAATTGGCTCTTGCATGTGAAGCACAAATTATTTGAACTTGGATTTGGATATATATGGTTACGCCAGTTACCTTCTGATTTTGTTTATATGCCTATTATAAAAGAAAGAATTAATGACCAGGCCTCTCAGACATTGTTTAACTCATTACATATGTCGAGTAAATGTGATCTATACAAACATATGGTTAATAAAGTAACACTGCAATTCTACCTCACCAAATCATTACCAAGTCATTTGAGAAAAATGATAACAAAATTGAGACTTTCAGCACACAATCTAGCTATAGAATCAGGAAGGTATAAGAATATTCCCAGGTGTCATAGGTATTGCATTAACTGTAATTCTTTAGAAGTTGAGGATGAATTTCATTTTTTACTCGTATGTCAAAAATATTCAACTCTTAGAGGAAAATATATAAAGAAATATTTTTGGAAAAAACCTTCAGTCTTCAAAGTAATAGAATTACTGAACACAAATAGTCTTAAAGAATTGAATTTGCTAGGAAGATTTATCAAAGAAGCTTTTAGTTGCAGAATTGTGTAAATATACTCGGTTTGTGTAGGTGTTGAGTTTTGATGTAACACGTTATTGCATAATAGTGTGCTTATACAATGTTGAACCTCCCGGTGTCCGTCTGTCGTGTTTACCAAATGGTATTATCTGATACTTTTTTTTCCATGTCTCTCTGACTGACTGTTATAAAAGTTCTCCTAGAATCCTTATTCTGTAACAGTGTATTATAATTAGTATCAATTCTGTGATTGGGCGCAGCCCTTGTAAGATTAAGTGGTTACAATGTATTTTTTTTTTTTGCTGATGTTGCCAGTAGACAATATGGTTGATTAATATTCCTCATAATATAGTACATATGTCGGTTAATCGGTTTCCGTATTTAATTATAATAAGTCAATTACGTTTTGTAATTTTATTATAATACATGTTGTATTCATATATATATATATATACATATATAAATACATGTAAATTAATTTATGTACTGATGGGTCATAGACCTAAAGTCAATAAATGAATTGAATTGAATAGCATTGTATTTGGTCACCACCTGTATTCTTGTGACTCCATAACACTTCGTCTAAGCGAAATAAATCGTAGATAATTAAACGCTGAAGGAATTGACCGGTATCGTTAACTTGTATATCACTGTCATGTTACATTGTATGTGTCCTATCCAGTGTCTAATTGACACGTGATTCACAGAGAAACACTACGGTATCTGGGTACAGTCAGATATATTGCATATTAACCGAAAATTATATTTTCTTACAACCTCGTCAAATGTTCAATTTGTATCGTTATTTTACAAACAAGATTGTTTTTCTGACCTGTGGTTCGTTTTGTGCATGGAGGTATGCACAATGTGTATCTGCTAGATTTTCTAGGAAAATGTGTTTTTACCGACCACACATAATCTACGTTTGGGTCTGTGTACCATCACCATGACCAACAACATCTATCATCTCCTTGATAATTTGTGGTAGGACATTTTTTAAAACTGTCGATTTGTCATTGAGTTGGTTTCGATCTGGTACCGCGAAGTTGATAACAGAATTCTGTGGATCAAATCGACCCTTAGGTGTTTGACGTTTGATTTTCCATCCAATCATAAATTGCAAAAATTTGTCCTTCAATAATTGTTTTACTCCCTTTGAGTACCTCATTTGGTGTTTGTCGGATATGAAGAACCACTCTACCACGTCTAAAAAAAACAAGTATGCATTTTTTTCTTTTTGGAAGAGATTTATCGCAAAGTAACTTGTTGAATTTTAGGTAAGCATCTTCATGGTCATATTCCTTTAATGTTCGATAACACTGGGTAGCATCTCCATGATTTCGATCAGGGGCTCCCTATTAAAGTTGTTATTGACGGGGTTGTTTGACATTCGTGGTTTTGTGTTTCACTTAAATGGGTTTGCTCAACATGTTTTGAAAACTGCTGGAAATATTACATATATCATCATCTTCATCATCATTGTAATCATCTTGCAGTTCTGATTTTCTAGGAGTGGATTGCCATTTGAATTCCTTGGGCGTCTGAAATGGTGTAGAGGTATTGTCGTTTGAATTTCTAGAAAGTATCCCTTTCGAATTTGGTTCTGCGGAGATAGTTTTGTTTTGTTTCATATATTTAACATGTTTTAAATTTTGGTCGATCTGTCCTTTGTTATTTTGGATTTCAGTTCCAAATAGAATGAACATCAACACACTGTTCTACTAATATTTAAAGGCATGTGGTGTGTTTTCGCAGTAGCAACAACGATAGAAGTTGAGTGATGTCATCTTTATACCTGCAATAGACAGAGGACAAAAACACACATATTGAAAAACACACTTGCAGTATATTCATTCAGTAAACAGTTTACACTGTAAAATTACAACAGAAAACAAAATCAATAATTTACTCATTTGTTCCAGGTAAGTAATTTCATGAAATTAAATCATAATACTGGCATATTTGTTATTGGTTCACTGTTGCACAATCAAACATAAACATTCGAAAACATTTAAAGAAACAACATTAAATAGTAACCAATTGATACGACTGACATCATCATGAGTTTTATTAACAATGATGAGTAAGCTACACGTATCAGAAAGACCCTGACATAAGAATTGGGTATCCTAATGGTCGGATGCCTGTTTAGGATCCAGGACTTGGACTAACACCACAAATATATCCTTATGTTGGTGTCAAGAGGCGGACCGAGCTCGGGCAACTCCAGACAATTATCCGAAGTAATGTTGAGGTTCGGTGTTCGGGTCAGAGAAAACTCGGATAACAGCGAAACATTTATATGTAAGAATGTTTTAGTCTGGTGTAAAGGCCAGAGGAACTCGGGACTAGATTTATATGCACTATACACATAGAATCAAATTACAACTAAAGTGTCTGGTAAAACGTTGTCATTGTGATCTTTTCTTTATGAAAGCCGAATAGCCTATATATATTTTAATGTATAGTATAATTTCACTACTGTGCATAAACGAGAGGACATACAATAGATGTATGTATCATTTGCTAACTGCAAACGAACGCAACAAAACCAAATGGTAATTTTCAAGTATGAATAAACAAACACACAAAATACAAAATTTGAAAAAACACGAAAACGAAATTTCATCAATGATTCAAAGAAATATAAACAACATGAACGAATAAAAGCTTCAATGTTTACCTGCGTTCATGTCGCTGTCGTTCGCCTACATGTAAAATATTCTATTAACACTTAAATCACAGTAAATAAACAAATTGTTGCACGTTGTAAACTGAAACAATAACGGAAGGTTAATATATCATCATCATGTACATTGTTTCTATTTCATAAGGTTTGAAATGTATGAAAAAGTGACGTGAAATGATACTCGTCAAGTCTGATGTGTATTTCATAGTGGAAAACTGTGTTTTATTTTATATTTGATATCTTGTAATTCAGAAATTGTAAATAATTTTATAAGTTCATGACAGGGTGTAAGACTGTAAAACTGGTTTACATATAATCTTAGCAAACACAGCATATTATCCAGTTCTTGTCATGAAAGATTTTATCAGTCGCTCTAATTAGTGTCTTCAGAAATGGAACAAAGAATAGCTTTCCATGCCACAGATTTTATTGCTCGAACCCCTAATTCAAATCTGTTGAGCTAATGATGTCGGGTCTTTTATCTACAGTACGCTTCAGGTGGTATGGTCCCCAATCACCGCCACAGTGGCGAGGTCTAATCCCTTCCACTCACTCAGTCGGTTGCATGTCGGTTGAAACACCGGCTGACACCAGCTCAAAACCCGAGTGGTCACCTGTTTACTGACACCGCGCGACACGGTGTGGAAGAGTGTTGGGGATTAGTGAAACAAAGGTCCTGATTCATGATTGACAGGTACACTGCCTGATACCGTGATGTGTTTGTTGGAACATACGTTGTCGTACAGTACAGGTACTCTGTAGCTGGACTTACATTTTGTACTTACAGTATCCAGAAACGTGATATATCTGATATACACGTCTCTGCAGTATCCCAGCCCGGTGTTGAGAAAACGGGGATATTTTTTTATGTAATGAAATCACGATCTATACCAGCAATACTACATATGTATTGTGTTGTAAATGTACGGTACATATACACTCCAAATTATGTTTTTAGTTTTTAAATCCTAGCTTGATGAGTACCACTGTCTGTTTATGTCCCCATTGAACACTATACACCTGGTCTATCGTAACACTGCCATCACAAAGAACCTGGATCTCGGAACAACTAAACTAGTATCATGCAATCTGATACGTATATATCCTGATATACACAAGTCTCTGATGAAATGTAACTAAACAGTTTGAACATCCTTTCGTAATATTCCGAGGTGGCATATTGGATAGAAAATATGTTATCGGTACTAGTGTATCGAGTGTGCTGACTTCACGTACATGTACACTTATAATATGTATAAGAGCCACGATATACTTCTTACAATTTGACAATTTGAGTATGAGTAGAGTTTTAAAGTAATTTTTTTCCGAATGTTAAATAAACAAAGAGTTGTCATGGTATCATTATGAAAACTTGACGAAGCCATATACTCTCATGACCGCCTTTTTACTACCGGACGCTAATTATATAATTAATATATTAACCCATGAATCCAGACACGACCGCGGGTCTATCACACGCCTCGGTTACTTCAATGTACAGGCAGATACAATGTACGTATATTGTATATTTACATAGATTTGCACAGATTACGAGATATTGATTCATATTAATTTCTGGTAAACTAAAAAAAAATATTTTGACGTATTACCAGAAACGCGTATTAGTGATAAGTAACATCGCTATTTACCCGTACAACTGGTGCACGGCTCCTTTTATTCGTGACCAGTCAAGCATATCCCTTATCTAGAGCGCTTTGTCCCCTATCACACACGCGAGCACAGGTAAATCGGTCTTTGCTCATGAGGGTATCACTTCGAGGCAAATAGAGAGCTACTTATCTCTGTTATATATGTTTCTGGTATTACAAATTTTAGCACCTTTTCATTAAAATTTTTGATTTGTTCACAAGTTAAGGGAAATGTGTACAATTAAAAAAAAAATTAAGAACACAAACGATACATTTTTGTTAGCGCGGCATGCATCAATAACTAGTTAAATATCGTTTTGATACAATACTGAATACGAACTTAATAACGAGTTCGTTGCCAATTAATGAAAATTACGTATGAATTCATGATCAATCAGCCAATCTACGGCTATACAGTATTTTACGTTTTCTCAAAATCCGAAGGAGCATGTAAATGAATTGTTACATGGTAAAACAATCAATACAATACCGAGGGTGCAATGAGGCGTGACAAGACAAATATGTCTAGAGGCGTACACATCAGCGAGGACAAACCTTGGTTTGACTCTGACTTAAAACGTTTATTTTATAGTTACAAAAACGCTTTGAATATATTTAACAAATGTAAATCTACAGAAAATCACAAAAATCTTATTGATAAAAAAAGGTTGTATAAATCGACCGAAGTCATTAAAAAGAAAAACTATATTAGATTTGAAGGGGACATGTTGGAATACATGAGGAAATTTAGTCCGAAACAGTTCTTCAAGAAATTTTCAACTTCTAAAGCATCCGGTCCCGAAATGAGTATGAGTGTTTTGTATAATCATTTTAAAGATCTGGCTGCTGAGGCAAGAGATGAAACTTGTTCTGCGAATATTTTTGTAAACGATCCAAATGAAAGCTCTGTGCCATTGTTTGAAGAATTAGACTGCCCTATTACTATGGATGAAATTGATAAAGCTATTGGTAATTTGAATCGGGGAAAATCACATGGAGTTGATGGAATTTTGAATGAATGTTTTTTAGTTGGTAAAAATTTATTACTGCCTGCCTTATGTACATTATTTAATAAAATTTTGGACTCCAGATGCTTCCCTACTGACTGGTCCGTCGCTATTATAACTCCGGTCTATAAAAAAGGTGTAAAAACAAACCCTAATAATTTTAGAGGCATTAGCCTGTTGAGTTGTCTTGGTAAATTGTTCACGTCTATTTTAAATACGAGACTTCTGAAGTGGTCTGAATCATATGATGTTATCACGGATGCGATTTTTGCTCTACATTCAATTATAACAAAAACTTTTAGTGAAAACAAACGCTTGTATTGTTGTTTTGTTGATTTTCGTAAAGCGTTTGATAGTGTAGACAGAATAAACCTGTGGTATAAACTGTCAAAATTAGGAGTCAGAGGCAAGCTTTTACATGTTATTAAATCAATTTATAGTAATGTTAAATCCTGTGTAAAATTCAAAGGATACTTATCTGAATTTTTTGAAAACAATATCGGTTTATTACAAGGCGAAATTTTGTCGCCAATACTTTTCTCTATGTACGTTAATGATTTTGAGTCTTTTTTCATCTCTAAATGCAACAGCAAATATGATTTTGAAGAGTTAAGTTTATTTCTTATGTTATATGCTGATGATTTAGTCCTGTTTTCGGAATCTGTCGAAGGTCTACAGAACCTACCAGATAACCTGGACGATTATTGCTCACAATGGAAATTAACTGTGAATAGTGAAAAAACAAAAGTTGTGGTTTTCCGTAAAGGCGGTAAAATTCGAAATAATGAATCGTGGACTTACCACGGGAAAAAACTTGATAGTGTTGACGAATTTTCTTACCTTGGTGTAAACCTTAGATACAACAATAAATTCACGAATTTACAAAAAAAATTGGCGGACCAAGGACGTAAAGCCATGTTTGCTTTATTTTCTAAATGTTCAAATATGAGTTTAAATTGTAAAACCATGTTGAGTTTGTTTGATACTTATGTAAGTAGTATTCTGTTTTATGCATGTGAAGTGTGGGGCTCGACCAAAGGACCAGATATTGAAAATGTACATGTTCTTTTTTGTAAGAAATTACTTAAGGTTAAAAAATCAACAAATAATGTAACAGTTTACTGGGAACTTGGTCGTTTGCCCCTAGAATATACACGCAGATATAGAATTATTAAATATTGGTTCAAACTACTCGACACAAAAAACTGTATTTTGAATACTGCATATGATTTTTTATTAAGTAAAAACACTGGTTTATGTTTTAATTGGGTACACGGTGTAAAGGAGTTATTATGCTCTTTAGGTTTCGGCGAAATATGGTTTTGTCAATCACCAAATAACTCTGAAACTATTTTACCTTGTATACGACAAAGAATTTTTGACCAAGCCCAACAGTATTTGAGAGATGCATTAGAAAAGTCCTCGAAATGTGTTTTATATAAACATATTGTGGATAATTTTTCTATTCAGTTTTATTTAACTAAGTATATACCTATGAAATTCAGAATATGTTTATCAAAACTACGCATGTCTGCGCATTCCTTAGCAATCGAAACTGGCCGCTTTAACAATATTGATCGAATTTTGAGACACTGTTTAATTTGTAAATCAACGATTGAGATAGAAGATGAATACCATTTTGTATTAATATGTAATAAGTATACCAATTTAAGAAGACGCCTCATTAAGAAATACTATTGGCAAAAGCCTTCAATGTACAAATTAATACAGTTATTAAGTGTACAAAATATCAAAGAATTAAGTCGCTTAGGCAAATTTATATTTGAAGCAAACAAAATCCGATCTTTATATCTTTAATCCGTACTCCACTTTGTATTTGTACTGTAGCATTGCTGTTCTATGCCATTATCATGTATTGTTTTGTTTATAATATGTACTTATGGGCCGTATGGCCTACAGTCAATAAAGAAATTGAAATTGAATCAGCACAGGTAAAGGTGAAAGGTCGCAAAACTCTGACCACGACCACGTCTCCAGCTGTGAGTCTTAACACCTTTTCCTACGATCTTAATCCCCTACACTCGCCAGGCCCCGGCCGGTGGTGGCCGGTGGAAACACCCGAGTTGAAACACGGGGCGTACTTAATCCCCTACACTCGAGTGACACTCGCAACCCTGAGGGTGGAAGAGAACCATAACACCTGACGCGTACTGTAATACTCGCCTTTGTCCAAACCGGACACTGGTTTTGGCATCTTTGTACATAATTATCCCAAGGTGACTAATTGCTTTTAACGTAAGCGTGTTATGTAATGTATAAGGGCCCGTCCGCCCGGGTTCAGGGATTTGTTTGTTTTACCATTTAATTGTCCATGCGATTGCGCATGCTCACCTGTCCGGAGACGCTGTTTCGGTCAACTGTCTTGGTCACTTTGATTCGGACCAATAAAGAAGACAGACCTCTAAAAGCAGTTGTCTCTACATTATGTTTTACAGGTGAGCACAATATTTTTTATATTTTGTATGTTCAATTTGTTATAATTTGCTATGTTTCAAATGTTGAATTAATGTACAAATTATTATCAATGATATCCAAAACTATGATTTTTAATAGGAAATTAATTGATATTTCAATTAGTTTGTTTCCTGTAAATCTTGTCTAAATATTATGTGTATTATTTGTTAAATCCTAAACTGGAAGCATGTTTGTTGTTTAAAATATGAATCTACTATCTTTGGATCATATTCCCAGTAGTTAGTAATTATTGCAAACTTGGCCACTTTGTAATTACTGGCATACAGCCAAATAACTTAGGCGGGTGACGCGAGTTACCCCCCTTTGTTGTTCAGCGCGTTTCCTGCGTTCAAGATAAATGACAGTCTGGGAGAGGAAATCTCAAGTGTTTTCTAAAGTAATAGACATGCTGAAGGTTGGATATATGTTTTATAAAACAGGTAACTGTTGTTATAAATGTCAATATTGTAAACTTGATTAATACAGTTCTTTCCATTGTCACTGAGAGCACAAGAGGCATCACTGGCTATAGTTTGCACTGTTAATCAAAGTTTATTGTACAAGTTATTATATACTTATATGCTTTAAAATTGTTGATTTACTGATGTTATATACAATATGAAATGTATCGAGCATTTAGATTTTGCCTCTGTGGGCAAACATCTCTGTGGATACTATATAAGTAGATTATTAATAGATAATATCTAATTAGGGATAATGAGACAGCTCCTCTGTTAAGAAAAATAAATTAAAGTTGTCTCCCCTGTTATAGAAAATAGATACTTCCAAATAGTTGAATGATTAATATTTATCAGAGATATCTCTGTAGAAAAGGACTGATTTGGAAATATGGCTACTATTATTATTTGATATGTAACATACTGATTGATCTATAATTTAAATTACCACATATTGAAATAAACAGGTTAACTTACTATAGAATACTCTAATTTGTAGATTTTCCTTAGGCGAATTAATTATTTGCTTAACATTTGATTACAACTTTTACGAATAACTATCTTCACTCATAACTATTTTATTCGGTTAACAAATTATCAATTTCTCCTCTGTAATTTCAGTGATTTTCTTATTCATCAATTTTTATATTGATAGCGCAATACATTTGTTTTAAAACTTATTAATTACCAAATGTTTTATAATTCAAGTCTCTATTATTCAGTTATAACACTTAGTATGCTACATATATTATTGTTCCTATTTAATGTGCTAACAGGAATTAAACCTTTATAAACCGGCAGTTACTTTCATAAACCGGAAGTTACTTTTATAAACCGGAAGTTAATTTCATAAACCGGAAGTTGCTTTCATAAACCGGAAATAACTTTTATAAACCGGAAGTTTTCTTGTTTATTGTAATGAAACTTAATTAACTTCAGATAAGTACCTTTTAATGAAATTTAGTAATAAGTGACAATATTCAGCAAGGTTAAATGTTTAAAATATTACAAAACACAGAAACAGATTATACATGTAACTTAAGTTATCATTTTTAAAAGTGAAAATATCCTTCATCATCCCTCTTACTGTCAAACGAGTTCTACCATATATTTGAATGTTTTGCTAATTTTCCCCAAATTGTGAAAGTCAGTTGTGTGTAATCATTCTTATTTCGAATAGTTTTGTAAGTTATTATGTCTGTTGTTTCCCTTCGAATTTGTAAAAATCAATTGAAGCTCATTAGATGTTGGATCTTTATTTTAATTTTCTTGTATGTACATTTGATATGTGTCATTGATTGTAAACACTGAATTTGTGTCACTTTGATTCGGACCACTAAAGAAGACAGACCTCTAAAAGCAGTTGTCTCTACATTATGTTTTACAGCATTCAAAAGAACAAAAGTTCCCGATGAAATGTCCGCCATATTTGCTATAAGTATAGGTAGTGAGTATTAATGCCTCACCTCGATTTCATACTTCCATAACAAAACTCTTCCTCTGTATTACGGTGATCCACGAAACATATTACGGTCAGACGTTTTCAAAACACGTTGTATATTACGGTCATCTTGGAGATATTTTTCCAACGCTTCTTACGTTAAAATGGGTTATTGTCAGTATTTGGAAACAGCATGTAAAAATCTGCCTACGGCTCGCCTCAGAAACTTTCAATATTATCGTAAACTAGCGAATTCGGTAAAAAACCGAAACTCGCCGATTTCGCCTGCATCCATCTTTGATGACCGTAGTATATATTACGGTCACCACTGTGTACACAGTGTTCAATGTGGTCTCGCTGAATGTTCGGCACTTTCCGCTACCCGACACGGTAAGCCACCCACCGGCCCTCTCCATAATAGGAGAAAACAATTTCATTCTAATTCATTGCATCCAATCGAAAGAAATTATATTTTTATATGGTTAATAATCTACATGTAAAATGTATAATCGCCATATATGTATGTGAGAGATAATCTTACTACTTATAGGAGTTTTGTCAAACATCACACAATTATATAACAGAGGCTTATATAATAACAATATAGGTCTCTGATTATAATCAGCGTTTACCTTTACAACTGTTTTAACATCCGGGAATTTTACTTAACTACCGACATTTATTGTATTATTGAAGGGAGATGACGTGTGTCCGTGCCGTTTGTGGACGAAATTTAATTCGTTGTAGAAGATATAAGATATGTTTGAGGCATTTACACGCCAATTGGGCGACATTTGTTGACGAATATGTTCGTCAAATATGAACCTCGCTGGACGTAAGTTTCGTCGAGAAATGAGTTTGCTAAATATGAACTGTTTGTTACCATAACTAAGTAAGAGTTACTTCCCTTGGATCGTCAGAGAACTGTTGCAGTTACATGAAATGGGTTTTTGTCGGCCAAATACGGCTGTTTTGGGTTCCTCGTTCAGACAACACACAACTTCCACAATGTAGAATTATAATAATTTTGTAATCATAAGCTTGGCCACTGCATTGTTCCCAGGGTCAAGTTCTTAGTGCACTTGATGAACTTTGATTATTCCGGAATCAATGTTGATCAAGTAATCAATCAAATCATATAACATGTCTTCATTAAATAAGATATCTTATATAATTTTCTTAATAAAACATCTTATATATTCCTCACGAAAATTAAATGAGAGACAACTGTATCTTATAAAAGATTTAGTTTCTTTGATGATATATATAAATACGTACGATTCCCTGTGTTCCGAGCCTTTGACTGAAAGGAGTCGGACTTTCCATATCAATGGTAACGAACCCCTGTGGTCTGAATCTCTAACTAAAAGGAGTCGGATTCCCCATATCAAATGCGCTCTATTTCATGTAAATTAAAGATTGATCTATTTTATAATTATGAAAACGAAGTTAATGAAAACTTTATTGAATAAAAGAGCAAGACTAGGTACTAGATTTATTCATAACATTACTACACCGGACCTATATTTCGGATAGTTGACATCATTTTAAGCTGTAAGATGTATCAGAGACCTATTTTCTTTATACCATACACCGGCACGTAATTGGGTTAAAGGAGACAGTTTAAACAATATGCAGTAATCAAATTTCTTAAAACACATACATATATTTTATATGGAATGGGAAAACAAGCTTAGAGTTTATATTAATTCCTTTCCATTTAATTCAATGGTTTATCATTCCACATCTTAACTAATTTCTGGGAGAGAATTTTCACGATCTTGTCTTGTCCTGAATATAGGAGTATTCTCCCTTCAATTGCGGCCCCCTCTGTATCTTTTTTTTCAACCAATCAGAAGACTGTATATTCTGATCTCCCCAAACCGGAAACAAATTGATGCTGTTAGTGAAAGACTTATACACGTGTTACATGTTATAATGTAAGTATCAGGTGCCATGTTTAGTATATCTACTGTAATCTTTCAACGATAAGACATTTTAAGCTATATTGACTGTTTAGTAGTGGACATTTTCAATGATATAGGGATCTAGAGACTACCTTATAATTACCAAAGGGCCAGACAGAGACGTCTCTGACCAGCCCATGTGTACTTCATCTAGTTAAAGGTCTCTGGCTATTTTTTTTTTTTTTTTTTCTAAAGGTCTTTGGCTATTTTTTTTTTTTTTTTTGGTTCTGACGCCAATTACCCTGTCCTAAGTTTCGTGTTATCCTAGATCTAACATTACTGGATTATACGTAGTCAAAGTTTAAACAGTCTGACAATGAATGAGTTATATTTCCCCCAATGTTGCTTCAGTACACTTAACATTTTATTCAAATGCACTCAGATTTACTCAAATGCACTCAGATGTACTCAAATCCACTTAGATATACTCAAATCCACTAAGATGTACTCGAATCCACTCAGATATACTTAAATCCACTCAGATGTACTCAAATACACTCAGATATATACACTGTATACAAATGCACTCAGATATACTCAAATGCACTCAGATATACTCAAATACACTCAGATATACTCAAATCCACTCATTTGTGTGTCTAAGCTATACAAATACACTCAGATATACTCCAAGTCAAATCCACTCAGATATACTCAAATGTACTCAGATGCGCATGTGGGTTAATGTTGCGTCCCATTTCGTTGCTCATTAGTGTATTCATGTAAAATATACATTGTTGTACATTGTTGCAACTTGTACATTCCGATAACGTCACATTGTTTACAGATCCCGTATTGTGTCTGCACTGCCTGATTTTTTTAGTGTTTTGGTTAGTTTTCTTTTATTTCAATTAATCAGGTATGGTAAATCAACCTCAATCAATATGAGGTGTGAATGTAGTTTTAAGAAAAAACGGCATGTTGCGCAAAAGACTTCAACATTCACGTTGTTAGTGCGTCCGTGATCGCGGCTTAGATCGGCTGTCATGGCAACGACGAGGACGGTGGTTTTACCACAGTGTCGAATCCACAAACTTGTTTGTACCAGAGACATATATTATATACAGAGATTGGCAGCTCTCTATTTGCCCTTGTGTTTACATAGTGGCCCCTGACCTTCCCACAATCCTTTGCGGTAGCTTGGTTCAGTCTTCACTAGACGCCATATTGGAGAAAACTTGAAAACCAGACACATAATTATCGATAATTTCTATTTGAAATCATCGCCAAGATCCAATTATGTGCTTTAATTTTATTAACATCAAAGTGCAGAAGTGTCACCAATATGAAATATATCACAATTTGCTGTCCAAGTGTTTGTATTTTGAGTATGAAAGTCAAGCACAACGCAGGAAAGATCAGCGGGAATCTCCAATTTTCGAAAAGTCCCTATGGGGTTTTCGAGAATACGGACAATTGACAACAATGTGCATGATAATCAAGATAATCCACATTCCATAAGTATGATACTTTTTGGTTAATGTGGTAACTTTTGTAGTGGCCTAGATAAAACGATGTCCTTTTTGTGTGCGTTTAAAATTGACGATGTTTTGGTCTGACGTAATGGCTGCTTAATTACGAAACTTGAACATGTCGAATAGGACCCAATGGATTTTCGAAAATACGAATGAATGACAACAATGTGCATGATCAATAAGACTATATCCCAAAAGTATGATAGTTTTTGGTTAATGTGGTAACTTTTGTAGTTGTCTAGATAAAACGATGTGCTTTTTGTGTGCGTTTAAAATTGGCGATGTTTTGGTCTGACGTAATGGCTGCTTAATTACAAAACTTGGACATGTCGAATAGGACTAAAACACTGAAGAGTTCCAATATTGAAGCATGAACATTGACACTTGCTCTATAAATCGTCCTTGAGCACCCGACTACCCAAAATTAATACTTCTGAAACGGACAAGAGCGTGAAGGTAATTGTACAAGAACAACGAAAAGTGCTGTACATTCTTACGAAAATGACAAACATCGTCAAAATTATCAAAAAAGTTGTCAATTAATCGGCACTTAGATATACTCAAATACACTCGGATATACTCAGATAGACTCAAATACACTCAGATATACCCAGATACACTCAGATATACTCAAATGTACTCAAATACACTCAGATATACTCAAATACACTTACATAATACTGAAATACACATATAATTAACTCAAATACCACTATTTTGTGTGAATGGACCCAATTATATGTGACTCAATGTCATAATGTATGTAAAATATGAGGGGTTAGTTTGACTGGGAAGTATGTTAATTAAAGATGCATTTTGATAATAATCCAATTTTTTTTATTAATGCTGGCACTATGTGTTCACCACCATTACAATAATGTGATGTCATCTGACACTAGTACCATTAATGTGATGTCATCTGACACTAGTGTCATTAATGTGATGTCATCTGGCACTAGTGTAATTA
>NC_047020.1:44945220-44982991 GCF_902652985.1 Pecten maximus
ACCAACATGTTGTTGTTATGGATACTAACTTACAGGAACTGTTTGTATACAGAGGTGACATCCCCAGTACATATAAAACATCACAAACAGGAGGTAAAACATTTTACCCCCGGAGTGTGGTGTATGATAGTGTGGGGAACCTCATCATAGGGGACTATAACAACAACAGAGTCCTACTCCTCAGTGGAGGTGGTGAGTTCCTCAGGATCATACACACAGACACAAACTGGACATTGGCTGTAGGTGTAGACAGGAAGGATGTCCTGTGGGCAGTGTTTGATGTTGACAATGTAAAACTACTACAGTACAGCAGTATGTGATAGTTATAATAAAACTACTACAGTACAGCAGTATGTGATAGCTATAAACTACTACAGTACAGCAGTATGTGATAGCTATAAACTACTACAGTACAGTAGTATGCGATAGCTATAAACTACTACAGTACAGCAGTATGTGATAGCTATAAACTACTACAGTACAGCAGTATGTGATAGCTATAAACTACTACAGTACAGCAGTATGTGATAGATATAACAAGAGATCCCAGAGGGATCTTGGCGCCCACCATTGAATGATCTTCATAGGTTCCATGTCAGATTGATCTTTTCTCTACTTTTCCCTTCATTTTACTAATCTGTGCAAATTGAGACATCCCTCCAGTACTTTTCAAACAAGGGAATCCTAGCTATATAAGAAATTTGAGATTTAATGATAATGGCTGTTTGTTTGCCAGGTTGTTTTCAGGACAGACTGGTCCAAAAATGCAATACAAGGGACCAAGGGGAACCTACTTATGAAATTTGAGAAAGATCCATTCAGTAATTTGAGAAATAGAGATAACAAACTTCAATTGTCAAAATCCAAGATGGCGGTCTGTCGGCCATATTGTTTTCCAATTGATCTCAAAATGCAATAAGCATAACGAGGCACCAAGGGGAACCTCCATATGAAATTTGAGAAAGATCCCTTCAGTACTTTCTCAGAAATAGCGATAACAAACTTCAATTCTCAAAATCCTAGATGGCTGCCTGTCGGCCATGTTATTTTCAGATTGGTCTCAAAATGCAATATGCATAACTAGGCGACAAGGGGAACCCACATATGAAATTTGAGATAGATCCCTTAAATACTTTCTCAGAAATAGCGATAACAATCTTCAATTGTCAAAATCCAAGATGGCTGCCTGTCGGCCATGTTGTTTTCCGATTGGTCTCAAATCGCAATATGCATAACTAGGCACCAAGGGGAACCTACATATGAAATTTGAGAAAGATCCCTTCAGTACTTTCTCAGAAATAGCGATAACAATCTTCAATTGTCAAAATCCAAGATGGCTGCCTGTCGGCCATATTGTTTTCAGATTTGTCTCAAAACGCAATATGCATAACTAGGCACCAAGGGAAACCTACATCTGAAATTTCAGAAAGATCCATTCAGTACTTTCTCAGAAATAGCGATAACAATCTTCAATTGTCAAAATACAAGATGGCTGCCTGTCGGCCATGTTGTTTTCCGATTGGTCTCAAATCGCAATATACATAACTAGGCACCAAGGGGAACCTACATATGAAATTTGAGAAAGATCCCTTCAGTACTTTCTCAGAAATAGCGATAACAAACTTCAATTGTCAAAATCCAAGATGGCTGCCTGTCGGCCATGTTGTTTTCGGATTGGTCTCAAAACGCAATAAGCATAACTAGGCACCAAGGGGAACCTTCATATGAAATTTGAGAAAGATCCCTTTAGTACTTTCTCAGAAATAGCGATAACAAACTTCAATTGTCAAAATCCAAGATGGCTGCCTGCCGGCCATGTTGTTTTCGGATTGGTCTCAAAACGCAATATGCATAACTAGGCACCAAGGGGAACCTTCATATGAAATTTGAGAAAGATCCCTTCAGTACTTTCTCAGAAATAGCGATAACAAACTTCAATTGTCAAAATCCAAGATGGCTGCCTGTCGGCCATGTTGTATTCCGATTGGTCTCAAAATGCAATATGCATAACTAGGCACCAAGGGGAACCTACATATGAAATTTGAGAAAGATCCCTTCAGTACTTTCTGAGAAATAGCGATAACAAGAACTGTTTACGGACGGAGGGACGGACGGAGGGACGGACGGACCACGGACCACGGACGCAGGGCGATTTGAATAGCCCACCATCTGATGATGGTGGGCTAATAAAACTACTACAGTACAGCAGTATGTGATAGCTATAAACTACTACAGTACAGCAGTATGTGATAGCTATAAACTACTACAGTACAGCAGTATGTGATAGCTATAAACTACTACAGTACAGCAGTATGTGATAGCTATAAACTACTACAGTACAGTAGTATGTGATAGTTATAAACTACTACAGTCCAGCAGTATGTGATAGCTATAAACTACTACATTACAGCAGTATGTGATAGCTATAAACTACTACAGTACAGCAGTATGTGATAGCTATACACTACTACAGTACAGCAGTATGTGATAGCTATACACTACTACAGTACAGCAGTTTATGTGATAGCTGGATAATGACTGACCACTTGACCTGTGTTAGGCACTGTACATTTTGTTCTTCCATTTCATCTTTATTTTGGATATGTACCAGAAAGACGCTATACTGATTTGTACAATCCCTCACAAAGAGTTAATGTCCTTTCTGCCATACACGGGGTGAATTTTCAAATTTATATTTCAAACATGTCTATGTTGATGTAAATTGTTTATAAAGATAATTTATTCCTAATTAGTAATTTAACTGTTTCATATATGTTGTCTATATTCTTCTGATCTATCGATGTTAGATCAATCTCTTAAATACCCAGTAATACATATAATTGGTCTCGGTCATCCATGTTTAATCTATATGTATATAAGTAATGTATAGCATATCTATACAAAAGCTATATAGTATTTTTACCTTTTGTTTTCTTGTGAAACAATATAATATGTATTGTCTGTAGTGTTACTTGGTACATTGTAAGTTTATAATTGATGTAGGCGTGCTTGATTGTGAATTTTATCATGTACCTATACTATATACCGAACAGTAATAAGTATTATTTGTATATTTTAGGGACTTAATTGGGTTCACTTTTGCCTCATATTGATCACTGTCGTTTGACAAATAAATGTTCAGAATGACGTCACCTAGTTGGTTGTTTGTCAGCTGGTCGACTATGAAAACCCATGACTTCACCTAGTTGGTTGTTTTGTCAGCTGGTCGACGATGAGAACCCATGACTTCACCTAATTGGTTGTTTGTCAGCTGGTGGACGATGAGAAACAAAGACTTCACCTAGTTGGTCGTTTGTCGGCTGGTCAACGATGAGAATCTATGACTTCACCTAATTGGTCGTTTGTCAGCTGGTCGACGATGCGAACCAATGACTTCACCTAGTTGGTCGTTTGTCAGCTGGTCAACGATGAGAACCCATGACTTCACCTAGTTGGTCGTTTGTCAGCTGGTCGACGATGAGAACCAAAGACTTCACCTAGTTGGTCGTTTGTCAGCTGGTCGACGAACCCTTACCTATTGTACAATAGCCAAAATGTAAATATATATAGTCACGCTTTAGTACGGGTTCTCTGAAGGATTCTGATGTTAACATTGGTGTTAATGCTGCCTTGTGGCGACTTTATGTACATTGATTGTATGTAAAAATTGTCGATTTCTTACGTCAAAACTACATTTTTTAAAATTTTATTGGAACAGTTAGAGTGAGTATGTTCCACAATATCATCCACCATCAAGTCGACTCAAGTCTGGAACAGTTACAACTGATCAGTAGTGAAACCATCATACTCTAGGACCACTACTGATCAGTAGTGAAACCATCATACTCTAGTACCACTACTGATCAGTAGTGAAACCATCCATACTCTAGGACCACTACTGATCAGTAGTGAAACCATCATACTCTAGGACCACTACTGATCAGTAGTGAAACCATCATACTCTAGGACCACTACTGATCAGTAGTGAAACCATCATACTCTAGGACCACTACTGATCAGTAGTGAAACCATCATACTCTAGGAGCACCTACTGATCAGTAGTGAAACCATCATACTCTAGGACCACTACTGATCAGTAGTGAAACCATCATACTCTAGGACCACTACTGATCTGTAGTGAAACCATCATACTCTAGGACCACTACTGATCTGTAGTGAAACCATCATACTCTAGGACCACTACTGATCAGTAGTGAAACCATCATACTCTAGGACCACTACTGATCAGTAGTGAAACCATCATACTTTAGGACCACCACTGATCAGTAGTGAAACCATCATACTCTAGGACCACATCTGATCAGTAGTGAAACTATCATACTCTAGGACCACATCTGATCAGTAGTGAAACCATCATACTCTAGGACCACTACTGATCAGTAGTGAAACTATCATACTCTAGGACCAAAAGAGGCAGCCTTAATTACTTACCAGATAAAAACAGCAAGGCTCGATCTCTTCCTTCTTAGCTTCCTTCCCAGGACCATCTCTGTACCTGGATCCGACTGACCTACAACATCAAGGGAATAGATCTAGAGGAACTGCCAGCTTTCACGTCCAAAATTACGCCAATGGACCTCCTGGTCACCAGCAGTCGTAAGTCCATAGACTGTTTATCTAATCTATATTCAACAAGAGGCCCATGGGCCTTAACGGTCATCTGAGATTTGAAATATTTCAGTTAATTTAATTTACTCTTCTTGGCACCCACCAATCAGCCCTTAGGGGATTTTTGAAGATTTTTGCAATTTCAGTCAATTTGACCCTTTTTAGCCCTGCCCATCAGCCCCTGGGGGTCAGTCAGGGCCAACATGTGCATGCCGTCAAACTGTCATCCCATGGTGATAATGTTAACCAAGTGAGAATGAATTCCAATCAAAATCAAACAAATTAGAGTCAAAAATGTGATTTCCCTATATAAACTATAGTTAATTTTACCCCCTCCCCAGGGGCAAACGTGAGACCCCTGGGTCATGAAATTCAAAATTTTGGTAAAGCACCTTAAGACCCGCCCATCTATGAAGTCAAAGAGTATTTGATTCCAG
Source organism: Pecten maximus (assembly GCF_902652985.1). Taxonomy (NCBI): domain Eukaryota; kingdom Metazoa; phylum Mollusca; class Bivalvia; order Pectinida; family Pectinidae; genus Pecten; species Pecten maximus. The sequence continues at coordinate 44,950,287 of NC_047020.1, forward strand.
CATATCTGTGAGTAGAGAAGAAGATTTTTGAAGCTTAAGTCAATATGACCCATTTTAGCCCCGCCCCTCACGCCCCTGGGGGTTGGGGACAATATAATTCACACTTTTGGTTGACCTTTAGCCATAGAAGCTTCCAGTCAAATTTCATTTAATTTGGTTTAGGGGTTTTGGAGAAGAAGTCGAAAATGTAAATTGTTTACGGACACACGACGCCAGATAAAAGGGGATAATTAGAATACTTAAATGTCTCAGGTGACCTAAAAATCTAAAAAATACTTTTGATCTTTTGATCGGTTTGCGTGGTCTGTGATGGAGCAGTTAATTCACTCTATTTAGAGTTGGCTCCTGTATGGGAAGAAGACGGTTAAATAGCTGAAAAAATTACTTTAATCCATCAGAACTTCAGAAACGTTTATATTTTCGACAAACGTCTCTGAATCAAAAACGGAAATGACCAAGCTCTCTGAATTCTGTAGATTCCTCTGATTAAATACCAATTACAAACTAGGTTGTTTTATCTAAGTAATTCAAATCTCTGGTTTAGATAAATCAACTTAAAGCTACATAAACATTACACATGAGTATTATGGTATACTGTATTTACATTTCCACACAAACATAACATATGAGTGTTATGGTATACTGTACTTACATTTCCACACGAACATAACATATTAGTATTATGGTATACTGTATTTACGTTTCCACACAAACATAACATATGAGTATTATAGTATACTGTATTTACATTTCCATTATCAGAGCAAACATAATACTGTTTTTGCTGTTTTTGAAGTCCAAATGTCAAAGATTTGGATCCAGAAAGTGATATCTTAGTCAAAGAAAGGTTTTGACTGTAATACAAGATAATGAGTGACAGATTTCAAGCTGCACAATTATTTGTGATATAACTTAAATGAAATCAACATGACAGTATGAGTGCAGCAAAAATTATAGTTACTACTGACTGGATCAGACTAGATTGATGAATATTAATAAAACTATCCAAAATAATAGAAATCCAGCAGCTTATCCCCTTCGGACCCATTTCACGGGATTGATACCAGTGTGATTTATCAACAGGTTTAAGCTGATGAACTATAAATAGTGACTCTGCAATCACTACATATCACAAAAGAAATCTTAACCATTGATCCAATCGCATCATGTGCTTACAGTTTTCAGTAAAGATGACAACAGACTTGCCTCTAAAACAAAAACTCAACTGTGTCTGTCACTAGTACCAGATGACATCACATTAATGACACAAGTGTCAGATGACATCACATTATTGTAATGGTGGTGGACACATATTGCCATCATTAATGACACCAGTGTCAGATGACATCTCATTAATGACACTAGTGCCAGATGACATCACATTATTGTAATGGTTGTGAACACATAGTGCCATCATTAATGACACCAGTGTCAGATGATATCTCATTAATGGTACTAGTGCCAGATGACATCATATTATTGTAATGGACCGGTGGTGAACACAAAGTATCAGCATTAATGGCACTAGTGCCAGATGACATCACATTAATGGCACTAGTGCCAGATGACATCACATTAATGACACTCAAAGTGTCAGATGACATCACATTATTGTAATGGTGGTTGACACATAGTGCCATCATTAATTACACTAGTGCCAGATGACATCACATTAATGACACTAGTGTCAGATGACATCACATTAATGGTACTAGTGTCAGATGACATCACATTATTGTAATGGTGGTGAACACATAGTGCCAGCATTAATAAAAAAAATTGGATTATTATCAAAATGCATCTTTAATTAACATACTTCCCAGTCAAACTAACCCCTCATATTTTACATGCATTATGACATTGAGTCACATATAATTGGGTCCATTCACACAAAATAGTGGTATTTGTGTTAATTATATGTGTATTTCAGTATTATGTAAGTGTATTTGAGTATATCTGAGTGTATTTGGGTATATGAGTGTATTTGAGTATATCTGAGTGTATTTGAGTACATTTGAGTATATCTGAGTGTATCTGGGTATATCTGAGTGTATTTGAGTCTATCTGAGTATAATTGACAACTTTTTTGATAATTTTGACCATGTTTGTCATTTTCGTAAGAATGTACAGCACTTTTCGTTGTTCTTGTACAATTACCTTCACGCTCTTGTCCGTTTCAGAAGTATTAATTTTGGGTAGTCGGGTGCTCTAGGACGATTTATAGAGCAAGTGTTAATGTTCATGCTTCAATATTGGAACTCTTCAGTGTTTTAGGTATCGAAATCGGCATATAGAAACGAATAAATGTTGATAAATGAATGCAATGGATCGTAATTAATTCAATTAATTATTTACAGAAAATTTACAAAGACATAAAGTACAGTTAGAAGGTTTTGGTTGTACAAACAGAGACATATATAGAGAGATAAGTTACATTGCTATTTTCCGTACAAGTGGTGGCTCCCTTTATTCGTGACCACTCAAGCATATCCCTTATCGAGAGTGCCTTGTCTCCTATCAAACACACGCGAGCACAGTTAAATCTGGCTTTGAGCATGTGTGTATCGGTGTACTGGAACCTATTTGACATGTTCTGGTTAATCCGTCATTACGTCAGACCAAATCTGGTCATTTTAAATACATGTGTACACACAAAAGCACATCGTTTTATTTTGGCCACTACAAAAGTTACCACATTAACCAAAAACTATCAAACTTATGGGATATAGTCTTATTGATCATGTACATTGTTGTCATTCATCCGTATTTTCGAAAATCCATTGGGTCCTATTCGACATGTCCAAGTTTTGTAATTAAGCAGCCATTACGTCAGACAAAACATCGTCAATTTTAAACGCACACAAAAAGGACATCGTTTTATCTAGGCCACTACAAAAGTTACCACATTAACCAAAAAGTATCATACTTATGGAATGTGGATTATCTTGATTATCATGTACATTGTTGTCAATTGTCCGTATTCTCGAAAACCCCATAGGGACTTTTCGAAAATTGGAGATTCCCGCTGATCTTTCCTGCGTTGTACTTGACTTTCATACTCAAAATACAAACACTTGGACAGCAAATTGTGATATATTTCATATTGGTGACACTTCTGCACTTTGATGTTAATAAAATTAAAGCACATAATTGGATCTTGGCGATGATTTCAAATAGAAATTATCGATAATTATGTGTCTGGTTTTCAAGTTTTCTCCAATATGGCGTCTAGTGAAGACTGAACCAAGCTACCGCAAAGGATTGTGGGAAGGTCAGGGGCCACTATGTAAACACAAGGGCAAATAGAGAGCTGCCAATCTCTGTATATAATATATGTCTCTGGTACAAACAAGTTTGTGGATTCGACACTGTGGTAAAACCACCGTCCTCGTCGTTGCCATGACAGCCGATCTAAGCCGCGATCACGGACGCACTAACAAAGTGAAAGTTGAAGTCTTTTGCGCAACATGCCGTTTTTTCTTAAAACTACATTCACACCTCATATTGATTGAGGTTGATTTACCATACCTGATTAATTGAAATAAAAGAAAACTAACCAAAACACTAAAAAAATCAGGCAGTGCAGACACAATACGGGATCTGTAAACAATGTGACATTATCGGAATGTACAAGTTGCAACAATGTACAACAATGTATATTTTACATGAATACATTAATGAGCAACGAAATGGGACGCAACATTAACCCACATGCGCATCTGAGTACATTTGAGTATATCTGAGTGGATTTCACTTGGAGTATATCTGAGTGTATTTGTATAGCTTAGACACACAAATGAGTGGATTTGAGTATATCTGAGTGTATTTGAGTATATCTGAGTGCATTTGAGTATATCTGAGTGCATTTGTATACAGTGTATATATCTGAGTGTATTTGAGTACATCTGAGTGGATTTAAGTATATCTGAGTGGATTCGAGTACATCTTAGTGGATTTGAGTATATCTAAGTGGATTTGAGTACATCTGAGTGCATTTGAGTAAATCTGAGTGCATTTGAATAAAATGTTAAGTGTACTGATGTAACATTGGGGAAATATAACTCATTCATTGTCAGACTGTTTAAACTTTGACTACGTATAATCCAGTAATGTTAGATCTAGGATAACACGAAACTTAGGACAGGGTAATTGGCGTCAGAACCAAAAAAAAAATAGCCAAAGACCTTTAGAAAAAAAAATAAAAAATAGCCAGAGACCTTTAACTAGATGAAGTACACATGGGCTGGTCAGAGACGTCTCTGTCTGGCCCTTTGGTAATTATAAGGTAGTCTCTAGATCTCTATATCATTGAAAATGTCCACTACTAAACAGTAAATATAGCTTAAAATGTCTTATCGTTGAAAGATTACAGTAGATATACTAAACATGGCACCTGATACTTACATTATAACATGTAACACGTGTATAAGTCTTTCACTAACAGCATCAATTTGTTTCCGGTTTGGGGAGATCAGAATATACAGTCTTCTGATTGGTTGAAAAAAAAGATACAGAGGGGGCCGCAATTGAAGGGAGAATACTCCTATATTCAGGACAAGACAAGATCGTGAAAATTCTCTCCCAGAAATTAGTTAAGATGTGGAATGATAAACCATTGAATTAAATGGAAAGGAATTAATATAAGCTCTAAGCTTGTTTTCCCATTCCATATAAAATATATGTATGTGTTTTAAGAAATTTGATTACTGCATATTGTTTAAACTGTCTCATTTAACCCAATTACGTGCCGGTGTATGGTATAAAGAAAACTATCGATACATCTTGCAGCTTAAAATGATGTCAACTGTCCGAAATATAGGTCCGGTGTAGTAATGTTATGAATAAATCTAGTACCTAGTCTTGCTCTTTTATTCAATAAAGTTTTCATTAACTTCGTTTTCATAATTATAAAATAGATCAATCTTTAATTTACATGAAATAGAGCGCATTTGATATGGGGAATCCGACTCCTTTTAGTTAGAGATTCAGACCGTGCAGGGGTTCGTTACCATTGATATGGAAAGTCCGACTCCTTTCAGTCAAAGGCTCGGAACACAGGGAATCGTACGTATTTATATATATCATCAAAGAAACTAATTCTTTTATAAGATACAGTTGTCTCTCATTTAATTTTCGTGAGGAATATATAAGATGTTTTATTAAGAAAATTATATAAGATATCTTATTTAATGAAGACATGTTATATAATTTGATTGATTACTTGATCAACATTGATTCCGAAATAATCAAAGTTCATCAAGTGCACTAAGAACTTGACCCTGTGAACAATGCAGTGGCCAAGCTTATAATTAAAAAACTATAGTAATTCTACATTGTGGAAGTTGTGTGATGTCCGAACGAGGAACCCAAGACAGTATCTAGCCGACAAAAACCCATTTCATGTAACTGCAACAGTTCTCTGACGATCCAAGGGAAGTAACTCTTACTTAGTTATGGTAACAAACAGTTCATATTTGACAAACTCATTTCTCGACGAAACTTTCGTCCAGCGAGGTTCATATTTGACGAACACATTCGTCAACAAATGTTGCCCATTTGGCGTGTGAATGGCACAAACATGTTTTATATCTTCAACAACGAACCAGATTTCGTCCACAAACGGCACGGACACACGTCATCTCCCTTCAATAATACAATAAATGTCGGTAGTTAAGTATAATTCCCGGAAGTTAAAACAGTTGTAAAGGTAAACGCTGATTATAATCAGAGACCTATATTGTTATTATATAGGCCTCTGTTATATAATTGTGTGATGTTTGACAAAACTCCTATAAGTGGTAAGATTATCTCTCACATACATATATGGCGATTATACAATTTACATGTAGATTATTATAACCATACACAATCTGTATAAAGAATAAGATCCCCACTGAACAGGCTTTTTAAAAATACATACACGCATACAGTTTAATTTGAAGGAAAATCAGTAAATTAATGCTAGAAATGCCATAAGAGTCACAGTATTACTTTAAATATTTTTAGATATTTTCAGGAAGGAGGTAAAGGTATATTTAATGTGATTAGATATCCAATGGCACGTGATGAAACACAGAAACTCGTAAATTATTCATAATCTGCCACAAACAAACATGTATGACGCATGCTTACATGGTAAAGATAGATATAATGTTGTTGATTTTATTCATACAACTACCTTTTTAATAGTATGCAAAAATGTCACAAGAGTTTATCATAAGTAAAACAAAATGATACCTATATTGAGGTGGGAAATCCTTAAGATTTAAAATTCAAATAAAAAATCGGTGGTTGGCCAAATAGTGCTGCTCAAAGCTTAAGGGCCATCTATATAGGAGATAAATGTCGAATTTCAAACACGAATAAATATCTAAAAAAATCTGCTTAAATGTAGGCATGTAATATACCAAAATGTTTGTCTGAACGTGTAGTTTCTTAATCAATGTTTTTTTTTATCTTACTCAACACAGCAGTATTACATAAGGTGAACATTTCCTTTCATTTTGATAAGATTGGGAATAACATAGAAATAGCTTAGTATATATATTTGTCGTAATACTAGAACAGAATAGTTATTACACTCAAATAAATTATGATATTTATCACCAACACAGTTCACATACAGGACATAGCCCTCCCTCGCGAGGAACGTTAATCCATCTCCCTGTTCTTATAGAAAACTTTAAATTAGAAGTTCTGAATTACATATAAAACATTCTCTCGTTATGATTAGGTTTTAATAGGTATGGTTCAAAATTAAATTGAGATTTATGGAGTAGATTTGTCATCGTGATGAATTTCAAAACCATGAAACCATTTTTTGAATAAATTGATCTTGTAATCTAAGCTTAATGATGGTTTTTACATATCTTATATCAACTGTACAATATGACAAGAGTGTTCACTATCACAAACCAGAGTATCCAGAACTATTGTATTGTTGGGATGTTTATTTGAATATTAATTTGCGAATAAAATGGCACATTATTAAAAAAAAAAAAAAAAATGTTGATGCTGTGTTCCTTTTCATAGGAAGGAATAAGCAATAGTAAACATTTAACTAATAAACATTTATTGGTGATGACCGATTATTGGATCGTGGATAACATCTGTATGTCCATGGTGAGTGTAGGACAAAAGTATAGTATATAGTATAAACTATAATACTATAGGGGGATACAAATACTATAGGGGGATACAAATACTATAGGGGGGATACAAATACTATAGGGGGATACAAATACTATAGGGGATACGAATACTATAGGGGGATACAAATACAATAGGGGGATACAAATACTATAGGGGATACAAATGCTATAGGGGGATACAAATACAATAGGGGGATACAAATACTATAGGGGGATACAAATACTATAGGGGGATACAAATACTATAGGGGGATACAAACACTATAGGGGGATACAAATACTATAGGGGGATACAAATACTATAGGGGGGATACAAATACTATAGGGGGGATACAAATACTATAGGGGGATACAAATACTATAGGGGGATACAAATACTATAGGGGGATACAAATACTGTAGAGGGGATACAAATACTATAGGGGATACAAATACTATAGGGTGATACAAATACTATAGGGGGATACAAATACTATAGGGGGATACAAATACTATAGGGTGATACAAATACTATAGGGGGATACAAATACCATAGGGGGATACAAATACAATAGGGGGATACAAATACTATAGGGGGATACAAATACTATAGGGGGATACAAATACCATAGGGGATACAAATACAATAGGGGGATATAAATACTATAGGGGGATACAAATACCATAGGGGATACAAATACTATAGGGGGTTACAAATACTATAGGGGATACAAATACCATAGGGGGATACAAATATAATAGGGGGATACAAATACTATAGGGGGATACAAATACCATAGGGGATACAAATACTATAGGGGGATACAAATACTATAGGGGGATACAAATACTATAGGGGGATACAAATACTATAGGGGGATACAAATACTATAGGGGATACAAATACTATAGGGGATACAAATACTATAGGGGGATACAAATACTATAGGGGGGATACAAATACTATAGGGGGGATACAAATACTATAGGGGGATACAAATACTATAGGGGGATACAAATACTATAGGGGGATACAAATACTATAGGGGGATACAAATACTATAGGGGGATACAAATACTATAGGGGGATACAAATACTATAGGGGGATACAAATACTATAGGGGGATACAAATACTATAGGGGGATACAAATACTATAGGGGGATACAAATACTATAGGGGGATACAAATACTATAGGGGATACAAATACTATAGGGGGATACAAATACTATAGGGGGATACAAATACTATAGGGGGATACAAATACTATAGGGGGATACAAATACTATAGGGGGATACAAATACTATAGGGGGATACAAATACTATAGGGGGATACAAATACTATAGGGGGATACAAATACTATAGGGGGATACAAATACTATAGGGGATACAAATACTATAGGGGGATACAAATACTATAGGGGGATACAAATACTATAGGGGGATACAAATACTATAGGGGGATACAAATACTATCAGGGGATACAAATACTATAGGGGGATACACATACTATAGGGGGATACAAATACTATAGGGGGATACAAATACTATAGGGGGATACAAATACTATAGGGGGATACAAATACTATAGGGGGATACAAATACTATAGGGGGATACAAATACTATAGGGGGATACAAATACTATAGGGGGATACAAATACTATAGGGGATACAAATACTATAGGGAGATACAAATACTATAGGGGATACAAATACTATAGGGGGATACAAATACTATAGGGGGATACAAATACTATAGGGGGATACAAATACTATAGGGGGATACAAATACTATAGGGGGGATACAAATACTATAGGGGGGATACAAATACTATAGGGGATACAAATACTATAGGGGGATACAAATACTATAGGGGGATACAAATACTATAGGGGGATACAAATACTATAGGGGGATACAAATACTATAGGGGGATACAAATACTAATAGGGGGATACAAATACTATAGGGGGATACAAATACTATAGGGGGATACAAATACTATAGGGGGATACAAATACTATAGGGGGATACAAATACTATAGGGGGATACAAATACAATAGGGGGATACAAATACTATAGGGGGATACAAATACTATAGGGTGATACAAATACTATAGGGGGGATACAAATACTATAGGGGGATACAAATACTATAGGGGGATACAAATACTATAGGGGGATACAAATACAATAGGGGGATACAAATACTATAGGGGGATACAAATACAATAGGGGGATACAAATACTATAGGGGGATACAAATACTATAGGGGGATACAAATACTATAGGGGGATACAAATACTATAGGGGGATACAAATACTATAGGGGGATACAAATACTATAGGGGGATACAAATACTATAGGGGGATACAAATACTATAGGGGGATACAAATACTATAGGGGGATACAAATACTATAGGGGGGATACAAATACTATAGGGGGATACAATACTATAGGGGGATACAAATACTATAGGGGGATACAAATACTATAGGGGGATAATTTTTTGATGGTCAGAAAAAGTATCCGGATACTTTTCTGATGGTGGATACAAATATGATATGACATTGCGCATGCGCCTAAACACTGAACCTGATGTTCGATCAAGGCTCAGCTCGTCCACTGACACATTGTCAGTCCATATTATACTGTAAATAATATTAATAACGACTGTCTAGATAGGATATTTTTTACCTAAAATCGCCGGGAGTAACAAAAACATTACCGTTATATTTGGAGACGTTCAAAACGTTTGTTGATAGATATTTTTACAATGCCATATTTAGATGATTTTGTTTTTCAAAGTGTGTCTTATTTAAATAACACATACATGTGCATAAACCAACCACATGATCTTTCTTCTAATTTTTCTTTTCTTTACGCATAATCTTTCCTTGTTTTAATTTTCCTGAAAATGCTCCTTAATTATTCCTTGACACAAGGATATATAAGATATGTACATTTTTGTATGTCCCTGCTTAATAATACGACTGATTCAAATAGCTTTGATACCTCCTGAAATTGGCTTCCGACAATTATACAAATATCATATCATTAGGAACATGTGCGAATTTGCTTTTGTACTCATCACTGTTTGTCAACATGTCACCCGATCACAGGTAAGTTGTGAATTAAAATAGACACGTGTCAAAGGTAAGTTGTGAATTAAAGCAGACATGTGTCACTGGTAAGTTGTGAATTAAAGCAGACACGTGTCACAGGTAAGTTGTGAATTAAAGCAGAGACGTGTCACAGGTAAGTTGTGAATTAAAGCAGACATGTGTCACTGGTAAGTTGTGAATTAAAGCAGACATGTGTCACTGGTAAGTTGTGAATTAAAGCAGAGACGTGCCATAGGTGAGTTGTGAATTAAAGCAGAGACGTGTCACAGGTAAGTTGTGAATAAAAGCAGAGACGTGTCACAGGTAAGTTGTGAATTAAAGCAGACACATGTCACAGGTAAGTTACAAAGTTCCTTCGAAATCCAACCAGAGAACTTTAGATCTACAGTCTTACATGTACTGGTATTGAAGATGTATAAGTTGTAGCTAAAACTGTCCATGTGATATATACGTATCTGCTTTTATAGATCTTTTTAGATGTATAAATAAGTTTGCGTATAATTATTCTTATGTTTATAATACGCCATGTATATTTTTTAAAATAGTGTCTCATAAGTCTAATAGGCTGGACATTTTAATTCAAATATATTTTACCTATGTATGTTTGAACAAATGTGTGACACTTGACACATATATAAAATATATATTATTATTTATTATCTAATGGGCGTAGTACATTCAATGTGCCTATAACACACAAATGCAGGTACAATGAAAAAAATGATAACATACTCTGTCGTTGAAATGTAAACAAGGAAACACGTACCTTTAATCCTAGATATATATCACAGATATCGTATTAACTATTAACATTTGAAAATCGGTAATGTATCAGTAGTCGAGTAATAATTTGGCGGCGAGGATGACGGCAATAACGGAATGTAAAATTGAGATTCAGTTATAAAGCAAATTAAATAAGATATCTTATACATGCATACTCTATACATTTACATTAATTCTATTTGTTTTTAAAAGAAATAGGTCGAAAACTGTATCGGGTCCATCCAACACCGATATATCGATCCCCAAAGTGCGCGATTTGCACCAAGCTTCTGAGTATGACGTCACGACCGGCAGCCAGAATAGTGCACGTGATACCTTGCAGAATCAGATTGCGGATGGAAACCCGATTTTCAGGAACTTGATTAAGGTTTGTTTGTGTTTAACGTCCTATTAACAGCCAGGATAAACCGGAATACCCGGAGAAAAACCACCGGCCTACAGTCAGTACCTGGCAACTGCCCCACGTAGGTTTCGAACTCGCAACCCAGAGGTGGAGGGCTAGTGTTAAAGTATCGGGACACCTTAACCACTCGGCCACTGCGGCTCCCTACTAGATTAAGGTGAAGATCATCAAAATTAAAGTAATAAAAAATCATTGAAATTGTAAAGGTCTGGCACAGGACATTTACACGTGTGTAAAACTAATAAGACATCCACAGTTTATTGATTATTAAACCTGATTCATTTTATTTAATTTGTATGATATAATCGATAACGTAACTCTGGACGACAGACGATAACTGATGGTCGTCGTCAGACAGATACATAGGCCGGGTATAAGGACGACGGACGGACAGACGATAACTGATGGTCGTCAGACAGATAAATAGGCCGGGTATAAGGACGACGGACGGACAGACGATAACCGATGGTCGTCAGACAGATAAATAGGCCGGGTATAAGGACGACGGACGGACAGACGATAACCGATGGTCGTCAGACAGATAAATAGGCCGGGTATAAGGACGACGGACGGACAGACGATAACCTGATGGTCGTCAGACAGATAAATAGGCCGGGTATAAGGACGACGGACGGACAGACGATAACCGATGGTCGTCAGACAGATAAATAGGCCGGGTATAAGGACGACGGACGGACAGACGATAACGGATGGTCGTCAGACAGATAAATAGGCCGGGTATAAGGACGACGGACGGACAGACGATAACTGATGGATGGTCGTCAGACAGATACATAGGCCGGGTATAAGGACGACGGACGGACGGACGATAACTGATGGATTGTCGTCAGACAGATACATAGGCCGGGTATAAGGACGACAGACGGACAGACGATAACTGATGGATGGTCGTCAGACAGATACATAGGCCGGGTATAAGGACGACGGACGGACGGACGGACGATAACTGATGGATGGTCATCGTCAGACAGATACATAGGCCGGGTATAAGGACGACGGACGGACAGACTATAGCTGATGGATGGTCGTCAGACAGATACATAGGCCGGGTATAAGGACGACAGACGGACAGACGATAACTGATGGATTGTCGTCGTCAGACAGATACAAAGGCCGGGTATAAGGACGACGGACGGACGATAACTGATGGATGGTCATCAGACAGATACAAAGGCCGGATTTAAGGACGACGGACGGACAGACGATAACTGATGGATGGTCGTCGTCAGACAGATACATAGGTCGGGTATAAGGACGACCGACGGACAGACGATAACTGATGGATGGTCGTCGTCAGACAGATACACAGGCCGGGTATAAAGACGACGGACGGACAGACGATAACTGATGGATGGTCGTCAGACAGATACATGTACATAGGCCGGGTATAAGGACGACAGACGGACAGACGATAATTGATGATGGTCGTCGTCAGACAGATACATAGGTTGGGTATAAGGACGACGAACGGACGGACGATAACTGATGGATGGTCGTCGTCAGACAGATACATAGGCCGGTATAAAGACGACGGACGGACGGATGATAACTGATGAATGGTCGTCATCAGACAGATACACAGGCCGGGTATAAAAACGGTTCATTATCACTTAGCCAACATTCTGAAATTTACCTGTACTACCTGACCAACATGTCAAAATTTACACCTGAGTGAGTTTCAGCTAGTCTGTTCTTACTTTTCATGAAAGAAAATATGAAAATGACAAGTTGAATATGACTTATGTGATAAAGATTTAAATGAATTTATGTAGGATACTTATCATAATAAATCTTAGATATTTGCGGTAAATACTTAAACTATACCCAATTTTATTTAATCGAGATATATTATGAAAACTTAGCTTCATATCTTATTTCAAGTTTAAATTGTAATTTTAATGATAGATGTATTAATAAGTACAATTGTCTTTAATCGCTGTTACTTGAATGTGTGTGTACAGACAGACAGACAGACAGACAGACAGATTCTTTATTTCCTCTTTACAGAGATTTTGAACAATACATAAATACAATACCTTAGTTACGAAATGCAATACATAAATTATTTGAATCAAATCATCAAATCATTAGAATGTTTTAGTTTCTAAATCAGATTACACTGATTAAGTTTTTTTTTATAGTTTTGAGTTCATATCAGAGAGCAGCACATCAATCCCGTCTGAGACTACCAGCATTAGGTGTTTCCATTCCTCATCATCCAACTGAACCTGCGTACGACATCCCAGTAAAAAGTCAGTTTGAACATTGTCTTCAAGAAATGAAAATTTTACATAATCTTTTACGTTTATAACATTAACAACCTGCTCTAAGAAAGCATCGCGTGTCATATAGAGTACTGGGCATTCAGTAAGTAAATGCGCAACGATATCGATGCCATTTTTCGCACACAATCTACATATCACTTCTTCGGTTACATTAGTCACTGATAAGAGCATAAGGTCTACTAATTTCCAGCAATGTTTCGGAAACTTTGAACATAAACTCAGAATGGGGTTAGGACCCATCGATACGTGTATTCCACTATACCGTTTTAGTTCCACTTTTGATGCAAGATCATGTCTCCATTTATCATAATACCAATATGCTATAACATTTTTGATAAACCTTTTCCATGTAGTCTTCGGATATGAAATAAAGTCAGTAACCTGTTCTTTGAAAAACATATCGATTTGGAATTTCGCCATTAATTTAAAAACATCTTGGATAAAACCCATCTTCCGTTTAAGTGTGTTGCCATAAATGAAGCTACATAATCTGACGACAAATAACAGGTACCACACAAATGACACATTGCCATTTGCAAGCTTATTCCAAAAGTTCAGCTTTCTCTCTTCTACCATACTCCACAGATCCATCAGACCGATACATTGCGAGGTAACCGCAGTAGATGATTGTTGCGGTAGACCAACGCAGCGCCTACAAGCGTGTCTTAATGTTACATTTACTTGGTCAGTTGCTTTTTGGGTATAATTATTCCACAATTCGCATCCATATACTATCCCTGGAATAACCACAGAAGTCAGTATAGTCTTACTCGTTAAGGGGTCTAACCCATTATAATGAATGCCAACACCTACAAGGGAATTAAGCGTACGTCTTCCTTTTTTACATGAGTCGAGTATGCCTTCATCGTCTTTCAGGTTATATACGAAGCTAACTCCTGCGTAAATGGTGCTCGTTACCCAGGACAGTTCTTTCTCGCCAAGATGAACAGTGCGATTAAATGTCAGCTTCTGACGGTTTAGTGTAAACTGCATAGCGTTACTCTTTTGTGGGTTATAATTAAGTCTCCATTTGCATGAATATGTATGTACAATGTCTAATTCATGTTGAAGATGGTCCATGGAAGCGGACAGGACCATGGTATCGTCCGCTAGCAAAACACCCGGGACATGTACATTTCCTACTTTCAAACCGTGATTGTAAGTGTCAAGTTCAGCTATCAGATCATTTATTATTACCAAAAAACACCAAGCAGATAAAGTTCTTCCTTGTCCGACGCCTTGCAACACCGGATACCGTTTGCTCAGGATTTGATTATAAAGCACAGACGCTTCAACGTTTCGATAGGAGTCAAACAAAAGACGCCAAAATTTCCCATTGAAACCAAGATGGTATATTTTGTACACCATTCCGGTTATCCATACACTGTTAAATGCCTTCTGGTTGTCCAAAAAGGCAGCGAATACTTTTGAATCCTGTTCTAGATAATGAGAAATTGATTCTTTTGCCACAAATGCTGCAGTTATACTACCACAGCGACTACGGAAGCCTTGCTGTAGCGGATGAGGAAAATCCAGTTCAGAACATTTCTTCCATACTCTTTGATAGAGGATTTTTTCAAACAATTTTTGAATAACAGGAGTGAGGGTGATGTCCCTATAGCTGTTCGGATCTAGTTTGTCTTTCTTCCCTCCTTTGAACAGACTGATCACAACACCATATTTGAAATGCCCTGGGTAATGTTCGGTATAGATTATTCCGTTGTAAATTTTTACTAAAATGACAAGCGATTCATCGTTCAAAAGCTTTAAATGTTCCGCCACTATACCATCATGTCCACCAGCTTTCCCATAATTAATTTCGCGCAATGCAAGCTTCAATTCATTAAGCGTTACAGGATTGTCACATATTGAATCACAGTTATTAAAACTTTCTGACTCTAGTTTGCATACACGCTCGGTTATATAAGTCATGAATTTATTATCGAAATGTTCTTTTTCAAGTGGGCTTGCAAGGAGACTATAATGGTTTCTCCATGTGTCTCGTACAAGGTCAGGATCGCGTACTATGTCACCATTAACGCGAAGTTCCGACGATCCGTTACCCGCGTTATTCCCGCGTCTAGCCCTTACAGCTTTATAAAATGTACCTGTATCTATTTCGGCACATTGCCCAAGTTTTTGAAATTGCTCTTGCTCATACTCTGTCTTTGCTCTGATTAGTTCATTCGTAAACAGCCTCTTCACGTGTTTGTATTTAGCATAAGACTCAAAAGTGTGTCCCCTAGGACGACCTTCAGATATCCAAATTGACCTCATGTGCCTCATGTCCTTATGTAGCGTTTTCACATTGCCACGTCTCCAATATGGTTTGAGGTAATGCTTGTATACTTTATGCGGAAGTATGGAATCAGCCGCGTCTTTCATACATTTTACGAAGGTTTTGATACAACAATCAGCATCAGTCACACCACAATTACTTATGTCGCAAGATCGTAAGGAAGTTACAACATATTCCTGATATGCTTGGATATGTTCCGGTGTAGCAGCTTTCCAATGAACATTACGGACATTGATTTGTTGGTTATACAATTCGGGAAGTTTACGTAGACCGATTTGCACAGGGACATGGTCCGATACATTCAGAAAATGGTCATCGCAATTATGACAAAAGTCGATTAGATCAATTTTCGAGTAATTGACGAATATATGATCAATCATGCTAACGTTTAAACCATTACCGGAAACAAACGTATATTCTAGACCTGTGGACCATGACTGAGTGTTGGCCGATATCAACTGCCTTTCAACCATGAATTCCTCCAAGAGTTTTCCCCTGTGGTTCGCTATATCATGATTCTTTTCGCCATATATCTTTGAAATGTGAGCATTAAAATCGCCCATCACGATAACAGTTCCATCTTCGACAAGTCTATCGTAAAAATCAGCTAGCGTATCGATAGTGTCACGATACTCACGTAAACTCTGATTAGAGGACGGTAGCAGAACACCAATAATGAATACCACAGTACCACCCATCTTGATTCGAATGCTTATAATTCTGTCGTTTCCTTCACTAAAAAGAGGCATAACCTGCAGACGCGTATTCCACATGATAGCGACGCCGCCAAAACCGCGGTTCCCTCGGTTATTAGGGTTTTCAGAGATACGGCTATCCTGTCTTGCATATGACTTAAAATGTGGGTCTACAGAATCGAAAAACCTTACCTGTTCAGGCATAAGCCAATGTTCAACCACAACCGCCACATCAACTGTCTTTAACGTTTCACACAAATACGGTGTGCCATACATGGCACCCCTCATGTTCCATGTCTGTAGTAACATCAACCAACAGAATACTAATAAAAGCAAGTCTAATAACACAGGGATTCGACATCTAGTATCCATCACAATCGTCCGATGTATCCGCATATCCGAAACCGGCATTTCTATAATGGGTTGGTTTTACAGACCTGTCCTCATTACTATACATGTAGTCGTTCGCGTAATCATTTTTGCCGGGTATAAGGACGACGGACGGACAGACGATAACTGATGGTCGTCAGACAGATAAATAGGCCGGGTATAAGGACGACGGACGGACAGACGATAACCGATGGTCGTCAGACAGATAAATAGGCCGGGTATAAGGACGACGGACGGACAGACGATAACCGATGGTCGTCAGACAGATAAATAGGCCGGGTATAAGGACGACGGACGGACAGACGATAACTGATGGTCGTCAGACAGATAAATAGGCCGGGTATAAGGACGACGGACGGACAGACGATAACCGATGGTCGTCAGACAGATAAATAGGCCGGGTATAAGGACGACGGACGGACAGACGATAACTGATGGTCGTCAGACAGATAAATAGGCCGGGTATAAGGACGACGGACGGACAGACGATAACTGATGGATGGTCGTCAGACAGATACATAGGCCGGGTATAAGGACGACGGACGGACAGACGATAACTGATGGATTGTCGTCAGACAGATACATAGGCCGGGTATAAGGACGACAGATGGACAGACGATAACTGATGGATGGTCGTCAGACAGGTACATAGGCCGGGTATAAGGACGACGGACGGACGGACGATAACTGATGGATGGTCATCGTCAGACAGATACATAGGCCGGGTATAAGGACGACGGACGGACAGACTATAGCTGATGGATGGTCGTCAGACAGATACATAGGCCGGGTATAAGGACGACAGACGGACAGACGATAACTGATGGATTGTCGTCGTCAGACAGATACAAAGACCGGGTATAAGGACGACGGACGGACGATAACTGATGGATGGTCATCAGACAGATACAAAGGCCGGGTTTAAGGACGACGGACGGACAGACGATAACTGATGGATGGTCGTCGTCAGACAGATACACAGGCCGGGTATAAGGACGACCGACGGACAGACGATAACTGATGGATGGTCGTCAGACAGATACATGTACATAGGCCGGGTATAAGGACGACAGACGGACAGACGATAATTGATGATGGTCGTCGTCAGACAGATACATAGGTTGGGTATAAGGACGACGAACGGACGGACGATAACTGATGGATGGTCGTCGTCAGACAGATACATAGGCCGGTATAAAGACGACGGACGGACGGATGATAACTGATGAATGGTCGTCATCAGACAGATACACAGGCCGGGTATAAAAACGGTTCATTATCACTTAGCCAACATTCTGAAATTTACCTGTACTACCTGACCAACATGTCAAAATTTACACCTGAGTGAGTTTCAGCTAGTCTGTTCTTACTTTTCATGAAAGAAAATATGAAAATGACAAGTTGAATATGACTTATGTGATAAAGATTTAAATGAATTTATGTAGGATACTTATCATAATAAATCTTAGATATTTGCGGTAAATACTTAAACTATACCCAATTTTATTTAATCGAGATATATTATGAAAACTTAGCTTCATATCTTATTTCAAGTTTAAATTGTAATTTTAATGATAGATGTATTAATAAGTACAATTGTCTTTAATCGCTGTTACTTGAATGTGTGTGTACGAATTTATTTATTACATAAAAAATTACGAAAAGAAACCAATTTAAATCTATTCCGTTCGTAACAGTTCTTATAAAATTATCTCAAACTGGCAGTGGGTGTGTTTCTTCATGAAATAAAACAATGCTGTTGTGAAGAAGTTTGTGCTATTCCAACTACCATTGATGAGGTGATGTTAGTGAGATGACACCAAAAATGTCTATATACACAATGTAATGTCAGGCCTAAAACTACACAATTTAAATTATATACCCTCTGTTGTACTTTTTTCCAAAACTTTCCTTTTTGCCTTGTGAATCCCTTAAGAAGGGAACACATGTTAAAGACTAAGGCGTATGGCTCACTTATTTTTTTTTTTTTTTTTTACTTTTCATTACATGTTTAATATGTGGTTGGTTATGCCATGCCAATGTTTTGGTTTTTAAAACGTATATTTGCAGGCCATATACAAACATTTCTGTTGCGTGATATTCATGTCTCTGATTATATCAAAATTAAACTATCATGGTCTATCTTGCTTCCAAATGTGTACACAATTCAATTTTGCTAGTCTGGAATGTAGACGTAAATTCATATAGTTTAAATGTTTATTCAAATCTGTATATAGCCTGCTTGGTTGAACTTTGTAGTTATTTCACAGAAGAAATTCACTTTTTAGTTTCATATCGGTTTTTTAAGGTTGAGAAGCTCAACTCTATTGTGTCCCTGTAAATGCTGGATTAATGTAAGATAATGTAGTGTCCAAATTAACTACCTTGGGCATGTTACCGACAGTCTTTCTTGAAAGATTTAAGTTGGACTCTGAGATTTTTTTTTAGAATTAGTTTTTTTTACTGTTCATAACATGATTAAATATTCTTAGATTATATATATTTAGGACGTCAATTCTATTTTACACGTGTATGCTCTTCATATACCGAATTTGTTCTTACTATGCATTTTATTTTATCTTATGATGTTTTTTTATCAATTTGTTATCAATTCTGTAATTGAACCCGACGGACGGACGGACGAACGATAACTGATGGATGGTCGTCGTCAGACAGATACATAGGCCGGGTATATACATTCGTAAGTAGATATCGCGGAAGAACATATATACCCTCATCTTTGCGGATTGTACGGAGTTGTAAAACGTCATGTTAAATATTAAATTATCTGATCAGATCGTAATTTATCAATATTTATGTAGTCAATATCCACAGACAGATGAAAATACAGTAATTACATTATTTGAGAGTTTCTGTTATTTGTTGCGTTTACGAAAGTGCTGATATTATAAATAGGTGAAAACGGAGGTATCTACCCGACGGAGGTCCGTTTGAGACCTGTCAAGTTACAGATAGACACTTATCTAATCAACAAAGCATGACAGGTCGGCCGAGGACTATGGTGGCTCGTTAGGGCCAAGTATCAAATCTCGCATTCTCGCACTCTCGACCTTAGGTCGAGAACGCGAGAATGCGAAAACGCGACGGCGAGGGAGCGAAAACGCGAGATTGCGAAAGAGCGAAAACGCGAGAATGCGAAAACTCGACGGCGAGAATGCGAAAACGCGACGGCGAAAACGCGAGATTAATCTCGCACTCTCGCCGTCGCGATTTCGCTCCCTCGCCGTCGCGTTTTCGCATTCTCGCGTTCTCGACCTAAAGTCGAGAACGCGAGAACGCGAGATTAGTCATTAACGGCCGTCCTCGCACTCTCGCTCCCTCGCGTATGGAAGTTCCCATAATTTCACATGCGTGTTTAACTCAAAGCGTCTGGAGGATCGGGATCCTTTTCCGAATTCGATTCGGCAAATAAAATGGCTTCGAGTTTCGAAGGTAAGTGTTAGACTTTATACTGTTGTTTTCATGAATAAATCGTTGTTTTATGACAAACGTGTATACGGTAATAGATAGAACCTAATCATGACAGGTCTGCTGTGTATATACTATATGTCGGTGGGTGATGGAGATACCGTGGGTATGGGCGGCGGAAAGGGCATGTACGGTAGGTTACATTCTTATAGACAACGTTTAAATTGTTAGCTTATTACTTCAGATAATTGAGGTGTACATTGAGGCATGTGACTGTATCAGACCGAGGGCTAGACTAGACTCTAATTAAACTTTTTTTTTTATTTCGATCCCACGTATGGGCGGCGGAAAGCCCGAATTAAAGGGGCAAAATCCATTAAAACAAAACCTATGTCAAAAATCATATCAATAAACTTTCTTTTCAAATCAACATTGGTTTTGTTTTAATGGATTTAAATAATGATATTTATTTGTTATGGAAATATAGATACCAGGGATGATATATTGAGGGATTTGTTCATCAAAGATTACACCAATTTGGAAATGCAAACAAAGCTGCACTATAAAGGAATTAGTATGAGGTAAGTGGGCCTAATATGCACTAGCTTGTAATGTATACATGTATTATGTTTAAGGATATAAAACAGAATATAGAAAAAAAGGTAGTTCAGTTGACACCTAGACCTTCAGATCAATTACTATAGTTAATATTTGTCCCTTATTTTTAATATGTCAGATCATTTGTACATGTAAGTCAAGATCATGATTCTTTCTAGGTGTACCATATGCCAATACACCCACCTGTTATAAACATGTACTTAGATATATGTAAAGATAATATAAGCATGTACATGTACCTGGTCAGTATATCACTGACAGTTTAGACTATAATGGTCTGTTTAACAAATGATACTGTTTCCAATCAATTTTCTATTTACATATTATACTCAGAAATATATTGCGGTAAGAAAGGTGAATTATTTTTTATCAAAATTTAATATTGAATGAAAAAAATGGGAAAATTTAATTAATAATTCTTAAACCCTTTTTTTGAAACTTTTACTTTTAAATGCATACAATGTTTACTCCCTTGAACTTGTTGGCACAACTTTCTCTCTCTCTGTGTCTGTAGGTCAATTTGACACAATCACAGGCAATTCTGAAATTAATTATGAATGAAGATTCATTGGTGAATGAAAATGTGTGAAAGTTAAATTGTCTATGTATGACATGTTTGCATTGTTATAAACTTGATAAAAAAAGAATAAAGATTACGAAAAAAAATTCTTCACTATAGAAAACTGACTTTGGTGATGCAATAGTATACTACTATAGCAGCATTGTCATACAATGGTATATTCATGAAGGTACATGTTTTGATAAATGTTTGTAATTTTAAATAATGTATCTTCCAATTCAAGGCAACAGTGTATGATAATATATTGTTAATTTAAGGAAGAAAGAAAAGGCAGTGGTCAAAACCTGGGATACCGCAGCCTGACTAAGAGACTTTTGACAAAGCATGGCATGGCAGTTGGAAGGTAAATACTAAAATCATTTAACCTTTTTCATTGATTATAATTTAATCCTACAAATTCAGTGAGATAAAACACTTCTTTGTATCTGTTTGAATTATATACTTCCACATTCATGACATCATAACAAACAAGGAAAAGTTCTTTATCCAGGCATTTAAGACGTCTTAAAATTGATGATAAACACTAGGATTTAGGTCCAAATACATGTAGACCTGTGTCGCATACAACTTTCTTGATTACTCACACTTTTTTTATTACCATAACATCTTGAGTAATGATTAAGGTTGTTTGACTGTACCATGTAATTAAATATGCCTCAGAATCACTTCTATGTTGCGGGATCTTATTCATTAGCCTCTTAGAGTATCAATGTTTTTACTATCCAACTGGCCCGTATTTTATCTTTCAGAGCTTCCAGAAAAGTGTTAATGTTATCCGACTTTGATATAGTACATATATTGTATGATATTGCTAAATGTTGTAGACTGATATTTTACACTAATCCTGTTGTTGACTTTATTTTTACAGAAAATCAGTATCTAGCATTCTTAGGCAAATTGACCCAAAAGGTGTGGAGCTTAGGACACATCACTGCCTGATCAGGAGGACATACTACAACAAGGGGCCCAACTTCCTGGTCCATATAGATGGGTATGACAAATTGAAGCCTTTTGGATTAGCCATACATGGAGCCATCTGTGGGTGACAAAGTCTGTGAACATTTCAGAATCTTAATTAAACTTCTGTTTTGACTGTTCAAATCCTCCTTTGCTCTTGATCTCTTGTTTAACCCTAAACAGTTATTGTTATTCATTGTGTGATTTGAAAAGGCAAACAAGTGGTAAGTTAATTTTTTCTCTTGGAGGGCAGCATGTATATTTCTCTAGTTGCATAACATGTATATATAGGAACTCCCTTGGTTTCTTTTTGTGATCTGTACCAAGATACATGTATGTATGATAGTTTTTAGACTGATTGTGATAAAAGTGACCAATAGACAGACCATCTTGATTCAATCGTTCTATTAATCTAGTTATTATGTCACAATATGATGTTATTCCTATTGGCATGACTGTTAACATAGAAATGGGAGAGAGAAAAGCAGGGAAAATATCATACCGTACTCAATTAAAGTTCATTTAATGGTGTGCAGCAATATCTTTATCTAGTTTGAAATAAGTATCATTATGGTTTATATAGTAACTTTGAAGTTTTAATGCATAGTAATAATGAGTTAGTATCTGAGTATTCCTATATAATCAAATTCTTGACTAAGTCTTCTTTTAATTCAAGATCAAACTGCATATAACAGGAAAAAAATCATAAAATATTGCCATAGGTTATTTGATATTAATTTGGAATGAAACCTAAGTTTCATGAATTGTATTTGAAATTGCTCTTGTTTCAATTGTAAAAGTTGTAAATATTTAATATTACAGATTTTCACGACGTGTCTTATGGTTAAAAGTTGCCAGAACCAACAATGACCCAAGAGTGGTTGCCTCATACTTTCTAGAGTTTGTAGAAGAGATAAATGGTATGTAAAGCAAAAATTTAAGGTGAACATTCATCATGTATTTTAACAATTTAAAGTAATGCAAAAGCCAACACCCTTGCCGCCAAAGTGATACCTATATGTCTCAGGTGACACAAAATAGATTCCTTCCTCATTAGCATTGGCATAATTTACTTTGTTTTGTTTCTTAATCAAAATGATTTAGGAGTTCCAAGGTGTATACTTACCAGACAACCAGAGGACTGTCGTTCTGGAAAACCAGAGATGATGTATCTACACCCCGAGCTATACAGTATTGTTAAATTTTTTGTTACAATTTTTTTAAAATTTAATTTAGGTAATCTTAACCCAAAGGGTCATCAACATTGTTCGTCTACCATTCCAAGCCTTCATATATGTGTTTCATAAATATTCCAAGCCTTCATATATGTGTTTCATAAATAATAATACTTTACTGGTGGTACATTAACTAATTTAATAATGAATTTTAATGAAACTTTGCTAGAACCAGAAGGAATTCATCTTTGTTAAAATAAGGTTCCTAATAACCAGAGACATAGTGTTGTTGCCTAAAAGTTCCAAAGGGTTAAACCTCTCAATCTTTAAAATCCATAAGTTCTAGAAATGCTATCTCTAAAAATTGTTCAGGCTGAGCCCATGGAACTCCCCATTTGTCCACAGGGAGGAATCAGTTTACCATATATAAGGAAATAAATGTCTTGCATCTTTATTCACATAATATGAGGGTGTGTAATGCATTGCGTCTTGGCAATACTGAATTCTGTGATGTGAAATGGGAAACTTAATCCCAATGAGTTGGACTAGGTGATGTGGCAGGAAAAGTGATTACATATAAATGAAATATTATATATATAATGATATTGTATATAAAAGTTTATGTCCAGTTTTAGAATCGATGAAGATTATTTTAAGTTACAAAATAAAAGTTGTTGGTGTAACCCCCCTGTGGTCCCCATTTTACCCCAGGGAGATACAATATGATCCTTTTTACAATTAGATCATTGATACTTTATTTGAAATTTTCAATTCTTGCCTAGGACACCAACATTGTTTCTAGTTTATTGCCTATAATCATGATTTTATCAATTTTAACAATTTGTATTATTTCATTTCAACTCTGCATTGTCAGATGAATATATACTTGGCAAGGTACACAAGCCTCCCGCTTTTGCTTTCAATGCCAATCTTAATTTTAAAATTTTGATTACCATATATTACATGTATATCATAATGTTATGTTTTAGGGACAGTGGATTACAAATTTTCAGTGAAATTAAGTGATGTGGAGTCCTTGAAGAGTTTCTGTAGTTATCCAAGCTGCTATGGATGCACAGAGGAGATGAAGGAACACGTCACGTCTATTTTGCTTGAAGGTAGAAGGAGTGAGCCTATAAATTCTGAAGATGCAAAGGAACTGTTCCAATGGATGTTACAAAAGATATAGATTGGATAAGTTGACAATGTGATGAGGATTGTGACAATAATAGTTTATCCTCAAAAACTTTAAAGATTAACAAAAACAAGAGGCCCAAAGGACCTTAAATGGTTATCGGACTACATCGAGTATGTCAAACTTCAAAAAGTAGTATAACCCATAATGGTTGAAATGTTGGATACATGTGACCTTAAAAGTAGGTCAAGCTTATTCATTTGAATAAAATTGGTATTCCTCCATCCCAGCAAGCTACAGGCCCAACATCAGGTCTCTATATATATGTACCTAGGTTATTTTTTTTTTAAATATCATATCCTTTTTGACCCCAGTCACCTTGAAAGTGGGTCAAAGTCATTCAATTAAACAACATGGTGGGGCTTTGCATCAGCATGGTACAGGCCCAATATGTCAGATGACCTTAATAAAGAAATAACATGAGCTATATCTTCCAAATTTATTTTTTATTTGATTTGAACATCAATCAAAGAAAGAAGCTAACACTCAGAATATTAATGTTCATCCTTTCTTGTAAACAACTGAAGACACTGCATTGGAATCAAATGAAATTGTCAGTAAAATTCTCTAAATCATTGAAAATAGCATGTAATTGAAATTATATCCAGTCTTACCACGTTGAACCTAATGTGTGTAATATAAACTGGATCTGTTGCGCAATCGCATTTGATTAAATTGAAATGAGTCCATGATTTAAAAGCTATTTTTAAAGGAAAAGCTTATGGAAAATGACAACATGCGAAATCAGATTGCAAACTATACACATTTGTCTCCTAATTTAATGTTGGGTAGAGGGATTCAACCAACAGGTTATAACACTTGTTGACCCTAGGTTAGTTGACTTATTGTGTCATTCTGACATACTTTTCTTCATGTCTTAAAATCTTATCTTCCACAAAATGCGAAATCTAATCTTGAACCAGTGACCTTCACCTTTACATGACCACAGGTCAGTTGGTTCTCAATTTGTTTCTTATAAACTTTGCTTCATAATTCCCTTAATGCCATTACAAAATATTAATCAGACGACTAATATTGAGGTTATCAATTTGACCATACATATCTATTAAGTAGTAAGTCTATTCAGTAACAGTGATCTCATAGTTGACATTTTGACCACAGATTCAATCCCACTTTGTATCATTCATCACTTCTCACTCAAGTTTTGCCAGGAAGCCAACTTCCGGACAAACAGACAGACGACGGAGACAAATACATTGATCTCCAGTTTCACCGGCAGGGGCCTAAATAAATGTTCTTCACTTGAGGTTAGCTGCTATAGATCTAAAAAAATTGGCACAACATGCAATGAAAGCCTTGAACACAATTTTAAAATCTAAGAAACTTTGCTGTCATGAAAATGTTTTGATTGTCAAACGATTAAAACCTCCTGCCCATTTTATTGCTTTTGTAATTGTATCCTGAAACTCGTCAGGATCATCGAAACAACGCCATATTGTTAATATAAGGGCACAGGTGTGGGCTGTTGGAAATTGTTTAGTGCTTCCAAAGGACACTTCCAGAGATTTTTCAAATCCTAGTGGAGGAATGCTTGCTGCTCCAGTCCAAAAGGATAACACCTCGTCTAATGAAATCCCTGTGGATCCCCCTGAGAGAAAAAATTAAAGATACTATTGTCACAGATATATTTTTCTAATACATTTACATGTATCAATTGCTACATAAATATCATAAAAAACATTTTGCAGAATACAGGGCATGTGATACTTATATAGAAATCTTTCAAACAATACAAACATACCCTCAATGTTTCAATGCTTAAAGATCATCAGTTCATTAAACAAATTCATGTTTTGCAGCTGAACATACAGATCAACTATACACTGTAATGCAATATAACCATTTAAATATTGAGCAGCTCGGATTAAGTTTTCAATTTATAGCTTGAATTTTAAAGCTGGTGAAAGTTTGTATTCTGAAACACATTTTGGTCTGGCAGAATATTCTACACTAAAATCTATATGCCATTATAGATACAAATGGTATGTGTTCATAATGTAAATAACCTTCTGAATAGGCAAGAAAAGCTTCTAGACAATACAAAGCCTTTTCCTCCTGCCTCTTATTGTTGGATCCATCAGGACTCCAGTTCACCTTATAAAGCTCCCCGATGTCTCTGAACCGTAGAGCTTTGCTGGTCTGGGTGAAGAGATGAAGAAAAGACTTTGAGGCCAGTTGGACTGCATCTAGCAGTCTTCCCACTTTGTTCAATCCATTCCTGAACTGAAAAAATTCTGACTGGACTCTGAAATGTAATAGACACATTGATACATGTGCATATTTCTGTTGTATGCCTATACAAGGTCAATATATATGTATGTTACTATCCATGTAAGGAAACTATGGTGGATTATATTCACTTTGGGGTGGGACGCCGACATGGACGCAGGCAGTGGGGTACAGCATTAGCTCAGGGTTACTCATAACCAGTGAGCTAATATTAATAGTATTACCAAGGGCAATAACTCTTTAGATTACTTTTGAATCATTTCCATTTTCAAACTCGAAGATCTTATCAATATATATCAACATACAAAGGTTATTGTTGACAGACAGACCAACGCTGGAAGCCACGGTATGGCATAAGGTCACCTTGGTCCTTTAGACCATGTGAGCTAAAAATTCAAGAACTTATAGCGTCTGAATTTTGATAGAAATTATGTTGAATTTTAGGAAAATTATAATTGCCTCTCTTGTCTACAGTTGACCATGCCTGACACAAGTTCTTACCAAGGACTCTATACACACTGACTGTCAAAATGAATTGAACTAACCGCACGTGAGTGACCCGACATCCCTGAAACTTCATGTGTGAAAAATTATCTTCCTTTTTGAATAGTGTTCAGTTTGATCAAGGGTTGAAGCACTGTCAACTTTTGGCGTTATGTACGTACAGAGAGCTGATGAGGAAAACTATAGTCTCCCCCCTTCCGCAGCTTCACTGTTTACCATGGACTTTATAATATTTGAATCATCAGAATTATTTTGCATTTTTTTTTTAATTTAGCTGGAAAACATTTGGCTCTGACTTACCGGTAGAAAATTTCATTTTTTTTAGGATGTCCATTAGTTGTTGTTTTTTCTCAAAATGTCTAAAATTAGAGATAGACAAACTCTGTTCCAAGCACCAGTCACTGATTTTATCCAGTTGATTGTGGTACTGCTTTTCATCAAGTGTATTCTGCAACTAAAAAGAAAAAAAACCATTATTTATGTAAGAACGTTTTATAGCACACCACTCAATGTACCTATACTGGCAAAATCATATTTTTATATTTATTATACTCCAGTATATCAGTGTTCTAGAAATGGTGTTCAAGGATGACGTTCAACAAAGTTCGAATTTAAGGTAATCATACTACAATATTCACATGTTCAGGTGGAATGAATATGCACATAAAGTAAATTTGAAGTCCCCGCCAGCATGAAGAAGATATTGATGAGGATGAAGGTTATTCAAATTATAAAAGAAGTAGATGATTTTTTGACGAAAATTGACTTATCCCAATTTGTACATTTATTTGCTTAAAAAAGAAGACTGTGTTGCTTAACCCAGTATACTACATTGTTAAATGAGCCAAGTTTACTGATTTATTATGTAGATCATATCAACTCACCAGAATTAATTTCTCTCTGGTTTCCCAGTCGAAGATACAATCCTCCAACAAGGGCAATGTTTCTGTCTCCATAGCAACATCTCCATCTAACACAACATTTGCAACAGCTGGATGGAGAACTGGTATACTTGGCCCACCATGGAGGAGGGAAAAGGCAACCAGTTTGCCTGACAGTTCATAGAATCCTTGAGATAATTTTTCAAGGTCATGCCGAAAAAAGTTCTGCCCTTCCTGACCCTGAAAAATTTTCCCACATATCTCTGCCATAAGACCTCTGAAACATGAAAAAAATATCTATTGATGGATTTGTGGACCAATGAAATGATTACAAACTGAACTTTTAAAAGAAAAAGAATCTGATCTGCGGCTAGAAAATAGCTTTTAATATGCATGAATACCCTTCCACCAATTTGAAAGTGTCACTGAAATATTAAAACATGAATTGTATGAAAAACTGATGATTGAGGATTTTATAAGGTTATACAGGAGCAACTGTGACCTCAACATTGACCTTGGAACCTGGCTGATACAAAAAAGAACATGTCTGAGATATTCTGTGTATATACATGTACCTTCATCAAAATATTATTAAGAAATGCAGAACCTAGAGTGACGATACTGAATCGGTCAATAATTTTCTATACATTTTATAGGTAGAGCAAAACCAATTTCATCTCTTACCTAGACTCTAGAGTAAAGAACCTGTGGGGTGTGGGAGAAAATTTTCCTATTTGACACTTTATTAACAAGAATCGTATCGAGGATTGTATCGCTCACCTGGTTGGATTAGACCAAATGTCAAAATAATGTTCATTTTCAATTTGTTTTATTTGGAAATCTCAAACAATGCTATATATGGTTATAGTGTGGCATGTAGCGATTTAAAGGAATATTGCACAAAATTATTGCATATATATATTAGTCCGCCTGAAGTAGCCTGGGAGAGCAGAAAGGCCTTGCAGCAATGTTTTTCATTATCTTGTTATAATCTACCTTTCGAGGACATATTACATTTTCTTATATACATGTACTACTATCAAATCCACTCAACTCTCTTACCATGTCATCCTTGAACGATTGCGTGAGATGGCCACATCCAATCTTCTCCAGGATGACTTCAAATGGATCAACTTCAACTGTGAACAAATTTCTTAAAAGTGCAGTAAATACAATCTTCAGACAAACATAAAAATATACAACCTAAGGTCAAGTAAAATTATAGTTGTGATTCCTCTTTCCAGACTATCACTATTCTTTTTAATGCTGATCCAATCGGTCTCGAGTTCAAACCAAATTTCATATTCTAATTGCCAGTATAGCCACTCAAAACAACGTACTATCCCCTAAATGCTGACCCTTTTTGAAACATTTCATCAGATTTATCATGCTCTGACCAAGTTATACATTTTAGTTCATAAATCACAGAGGATCTGTGTAAATAATTGTCAGGTCCAGATATTTGGACACTTGCTTGATAATGTACATCAATGATCGAAGGCCAAACATCACCTGTTTAAGTGTTAACATTATACACCCTGTGGTAGGTTAGTCTGTAAGGTACTGTATGGTAGTTGATGAGCTACCAGTCCTTTGAGATTCATTTGACATTGTAAACAGAATGTGCTATTACAGATAATGTACAATTCTTAAACAAATACTGAATACAGCTCTCAATTAGTTACTCACATATTTGTAAGACAATTCATGAAGTAGGAGTCTGAAACGTAGCTGTCAACTTTGTAAGAACCGCCATATTGAAGAGAGCGGTTAATACTTAATATTAGGCCTAGATCCCAAACTGTTAAAAAACCCGGATTTCAGTTTTTGCCAATAAGAAAAAGGAAGTGGCCCAGGGGCCTTCTTATGGTCAGACAGGTCACCTGAATTCTGATAGTGATATGAACTAATTATACCTTATCCCCTCTCTAGGGAGAAATTAGAACGAATATTCATACCCTGCCTACACTGCTCTCCGGCAGACGACCATCTGTCAAAAATTATCCGTCCGTCGTCCAGAGCTACGTTATCGCAGCTAGGGAGAAATGTGAGACCCATACCATGATTCATAATTTTGGTAAAAGATACTAGACCTTCAGACCCTTCCATGTATGGAAGTTGAATCCACCATATACTGTACCAAAGCAGAGACATATATGTATATATGTCTCTGACCAAAGGTAGAAGTAGCTAGAGAAGATTTTTCAAATTTTAGTCAATTTGAGCACTTTTCGCCCCTCCCCTCAAGTCCCTGGGGGTCAGACAATGCCAATTTACACAGGGGCTTGTGTGCAATGTCCAATGTATGTACTATTCAACAGCCATCCCATACTGATAGTTCTAGTATGGTTTAGACTATATTATTTTCTATGGCAATTGAATAAATAATGCTAAATATTATGTGTTCCCTATATATGTATATAAACTACAGTAAAATTTGCCCCTACCCGGGGGAAACCCGAGACCCAAGGGACAGGGTCATGAAATTCACAATTTGTTTAAAGACCTAATAGGCCTATAAGACCTTTCAATCTATGAAGAGTACCGTATTTGAATCCACTGTTTGGGAGCAGAGAAGATTTTTGAAATGCTAATTTAACTTTTTTGGCCTCGCCTCACAGCACGCAGTCCTCTGCGAGCAGTCAGTGCCAATATATGCATACTATTCAACAGTCATTTCAAACCGACAAATCTAACAAAGTTTTTTTACATCAATGAATCCTAAGGAAAAAATATTACACGAACTAAATACACGGTATGACATCTTAAGTTTGATTTTAAAAATCAGTCCAGCCACGTGGACAGGTGGTCGAGTAGCCCGAATGATTCTGGTCGTTTTAATATGGCCAGATAGCAGGGAATACATTCCTTAGCTAGTAGTAACAACGAAGGTTGAAATACTTTCAATGCAAAGGTGTAATATGTAAAAAAAATTCTTGATAGGGGTACTTACTTGTACTTTCAGAAGTTGAAGCCATCTTGTAAAGGCGCGCGGTGAAGCATCCCGATCCTCCAGACGCTTTTGGTTAAATACGCATGTGAAATTATGGGAACATCCTTACGCGAGGGAGCGAGAGTGCGAGGACGGCCGTTAATGACTAATCTCGCGTTCTCGCGTTCTCGACTTTAGGTCGAGAACGCGAGAATGCGAAAACGCGACGGCGAGGGAGCGAAATCGCGACGGCGAGAGTGCGAGATTAATCTCGCGTTTTCGCCGTCGCGTTTTCGCATTCTCGCCGTCGAGTTTTCGCATTCTCGCGTTTTCGCTCTTTCGCAATCTCGCGTTTTCGCTCCCTCGCCGTCGCGTTTTCGCATTCTCGCGTTCTCGACCTAAGGTCGAGAGTGCGAGAATGCGAGATTTGATACTTGGCCCTAACGAGCCACCATAGAGGACCTATCGTTTATAATAATGGCACGGTTCGAGACGAGATTCATTGGTTGTTAGAATGTGCTAGATCTACCAGTAAAGGGACGTTTTATCTAGCAGGTTATTTCTATTTGAGAATAAATGTAATTAAATTCTAATCATTAATGAATACGAATGGTACTCACAGACACGAATTGTGTACAGTTATCGGATTTATATTTCCACTGTTTGATATCCATAATAAGTTTATAAATGTATCTATTTCATCAACTGTGAACCATTATTGTAGGTATATAATGTTGATTCTCTACTTTTGAACAGTGGATGGATATTAACTGATAAACTGGTTAATTTGTTTTCATGTGAACCGACTCGACGTGTCCTTGTCAAACCGTTAGTCCCGACACGTGACATACCCGACAAATCCTGGTCTAAACCGTTAGTCCTGACACGTGACATACACGACAAATCCTGGTCTAAACCCTTAGTCCTGACACGTGACATGGCATAGCCGTATGATATTCTTTTGGCCCCGGATATGACGCGACAGGTGGCGTTACTGGTCAAGATGAAGTATGTGATTGGTCAATGTAGCGGTAAAAATTTT
>NC_047020.1:44983491-45000043 GCF_902652985.1 Pecten maximus
CGTACTGATGGATGGTCGTCGTCAGACAGATACATAGGCCGGTATAAAGACGACGGACGGACGGATGATAACTGATGAATGGTCGTCATCAGACAGATACACAGGCCGGGTATAAAAACGGTTCATTATCACTTAGCCAACATTCTGAAATTTACCTGTACTACCTGACCAACGTGTCAAAATTTACACCTGAGTGAGTTTCAGCTAGTCTGTTCTTACTTTTCATGAAAGAAAATATGAAAATGACAAGTTGAATATGACTTATGTGATAAAGATTTAAATGAATTTATGTAGGATACTTATCATAATAAATCTTAGATATTTGCGGTAAATACTTAAACTATACCCAATTTTATTTAATCGAGATATATTATGAAAAGTTAGCTTCATATCTTATTTCAAGTTTAAATTGTAATTTTAATGATAGATGTATTAATAAGTACAATTGTCTTTAATCGCTGTTACTTGAATGTGTGTGTACGAATTTATTTATTACATAAAAAATTACGAAAAGAAACCAATTTAAATCTATTCCGTTCGTAACAGTTCTTATAAAATTATCTCAAACTGGCAGTGGGTGTGTTTCTTCATGAAATAAAACAATGCTGTTGTGAAGAAGTTTGTGCTATTCCAACTACCATTGATGAGGTGATGTTAGTGAGATGACACCAAAAATGTCTATATACACAATGTAATGTCAGGCCTAAAACTACACAATTTAAATTATATACCCTCTGTTGTACTTTTTTCCAAAACTTTCCTTTTTGCCTTGTTAATCCCTTAAGAAGGGAACACATGTTAAAGACTAAGGCGTATGGCTCACTTATTTTTTTTTTTTTTTTTACTTTTCATTACATGTTTAATATGTGGTTGGTTATGCCATGCCAATGTTTGGGTTTTTAAAACGTATACTTGCAGGCCATATACAAACATTTCTGTTGCGTGATATTCATGTCTCTGATTATATCAAAATTAAACTATCATGGTCTATCTTGCTTCCAAATGTGTACACAATTCAATTTTGCTAGTCTGGAATGTAGACGTAAATTCATATAGTTTAAATGTTTATTCAAATCTGTATATAGCCTGCTTGGTTGAACTTTGTAGTTATTTCACAGAAGAAA
Source organism: Pecten maximus (assembly GCF_902652985.1). Taxonomy (NCBI): domain Eukaryota; kingdom Metazoa; phylum Mollusca; class Bivalvia; order Pectinida; family Pectinidae; genus Pecten; species Pecten maximus. The sequence goes on from NC_047020.1 coordinate 44,984,616, forward strand.
TTCACTTTTTAGTTTCATATCGGTTTTTTAAGGTTGAGAAGCTCAACTCTATTGTGTCCCTGTAAATGCTGGATTAATGTAAGATAATGTAGTGTCCAAATTAACTACCTTGGGCATGTTACCGACAGTCTTTCTTGAAAGATTTAAGTTGGACTCTGAGATTTTTTTTTAGAATTAGTTTTTTTTACTGTTCATAACATGATTAAATATTCTTAGATTATATATATTTAGGACGTCAATTCTATTTTACACGTGTATGCTCTTCATATACCGAATTTGTTCTTACTATGCATTTTATTTTATCTTATGATGTTTTTTTATCAATTTGTTATCAATTCTGTAATTGAACCCGACGGACGGACGGACGAACGATAACTGATGGATGGTCGTCGTCAGACAGATACATAGGCCGGGTATACATTCGTAAGTAGATATCGCGGAAGAACATATATACCCTCATCTTTGCGGATTGTACGGAGTTGTAAAACGTCATGTTAAATATTAAATTATCTGATCAGATCGTAATTTATCAATATTTATGTAGTCAATATCCACAGACAGATGAAAATACAGTAATTACATTATTTGAGAGTTTCTGTTATTTGTTGCGTTTACGAAAGTGCTGATATTATAAATAGGTGAAAACGGAGGTATCTACCCGACGGAGGTCCGTTTGAGACCTGTCAAGTTACAGATAGACACTTATCTAATCAACAAAGCATGACAGGTCGGCCGAGGACCTATCGTTTATAATAATGGAACGGTTCGAGACGAGATTCATTGGTTGTTAGAATGTGCTAGATCTACCAGTAAAGGGACGTTTTATTTAGCAGGTAATTTCTATTTGAGAATAAATGTAATTAAATTCTAATCATTAATGAATACGAATGATACTCACAGACACGAATTGTGTACAATTATCGGATTTATATTTCCACTGTTTGATATCCATAATAAGTTTATAAATGGATCTATTTCATCAACTGTGAACCATTATTGTAGGTATATAATGTTGATTCTCTATTTTTGAACAGAGAATGGATATTAACTGATAAACTGGTTAATTTGTTTTCATGTGAACCGACTCGACGTGTCCTTGTCAAACCGTTAGTCCCGACACGTGACATACCCGACAAATCCTGGTCTAAACCGTTAGTCCTGACACGTGACATACACGACAAATCCTGGTCTAAACCGTTAGTCCTGACACGTGACATACACGACAAATCCTGGTCTAAACCCTTAGTCCTGACACGTGACATGGCATAGCCGTATGATATTCTTTTGGCCCCGGATATGACGCGACAGGTGGCGTTACTGGTCAAGATGAAGTATGTGATTGGTCAATGTAGCGGTAAATGCAAAATGCAAATATGCAGTTAAAAACAAAAAAAGGTCAGATTGAATGTAGGCTGAACAAGTGAATGTATTTTTTTCAAATGACACGTTAAACTTATATTTCTAATTGGAATGCAGTCTTATTATCACCAAAAATGATTCAAACTGATTAGTCATCATTGCTGAAACGCATTAATTCGTTAATTTATTTCACCAGCAGTTTTACATTATAACCACTACATTATAACCACAAGAATTAAAACTATGCCGTTTATCTTTTTTTGAAGATATTTCTTGTTTTTAAGTAAAACTTGATAAAGTAACGTCACATGTATTTCGGTAACATTGTCATGCATAAAAGCTATATAGTTTCTCCATCCCCGGTCAATATTATAGCAACAGTAATGACTACATTGTCATCTTCTATACTTGTCACTGCTCTGTAGGTAGGTCATAGGGCATACAAAGTGCTGTCCCCGTTCCATGATGGTAAGAGGCGACTTAATTTCGGATCATATCTTTTCTTTTCTGTCGACTTTCTTCTTCCTAATGTCTCTTGACAATGACTTTTGGCCTTTCCCTGGTGGAGACAAACCAGAGTCTGTACTGATGGTACATGTACACTTTTCGGGTAGGGCGACTGGTATATCCGTTGTCAGTATAATGTGTTCGGATGGGCTGTCTTGCCGGATGTCTTTGGCAGAATAATTATTTCAATGATGTAGTGTTCTTGCGCAGTGTCCTCAATAGAACTTTGATTTCTATTAGTTATTTTCTAATAAAGGATCTAAATTTATATATACGGGTATAGCATTATATAGATATGTGTAATTAAATGTGACATAATATTAAATGACCAATTAGATCTAAACGTTAGCTCTGTAATTATACAAACTTTCCTGGTTGATCGAGTACTTATCCAGTCTATAAGTACAGAAGGGTGTGTAACGAATCTCAATAGCGTAACATATTACACAATATATCACACTTTCTTTTTTACTCCAGCTTTTAGACAATGTGTGGGATAGTTTCCACTTACCACATACATATACAACCAACTAATTTATCTGCATAGTGCCCGCTCCGGAAAATTGAGGCCTATTCCATAATATTTATTTTTTTCCGTTTATTAATTAGAAACACTTTTTTTTTTATCAAATCTTATGTTTCTGCATTGTAAATAGGACTTTCCTAAATATAAATACCGAGATGACAAAATATATATAACATTTACACTGGTATAGTTTACAATAAACTGATTTCAACCAAGTTATCGATCTACATGCAGACATATAACGTGAATTATGTAATGATGAACACAACGCTATAAGACAGAAATAATCGACGTCCATTTGGCTAGACCTAATTACCAAATACAACTCATAGGGAAAATAAAATATTTATCTGATTTAGAAAAACACAAAAGATGTTAATCGGCTGTTTATGTAAAATGCGGATGATCGTATGGCCCAGAATACAAAACCCGAATTCGCTGGTGTACAATGTAGGGAAAATGACGTTCACTGAAAGAACGTCGTGACCTCTTATTTGAGGGGATATGCCCCCTACGTGTTCTAGTGCCAATTTTCTGGTACATGTATAATAAAATAAAGAACAATTACTAATTGTGATGGGAAACATTTACAGAAGTCCCCCAAATGACCCCACAGTCGTACCGCTGTTTTCGCCATCCCTAAAAACCACTGACAACTAATTTTCAATAAAATCGAATAATATTGAAATTGCGACAAATCTGAGCCTAGTAAATGTCGACTATCTTATTAAAATGTGAAAGTGAGGTTACGAGAGTGACCGGTGTCCCATGATGTATCTAGATACCAAATTTCAGCAAAATCTGACAATATCTGAAGAAGAAGAACATTTTCGCGTAGTTGTATTGTTAACTTATTATCCACGTGTTTGTCACCAGGGACAACTTAATGGGGTCATTATTAGTTATTAGCAGTTATTCGTTCCCCAATCGCACTATGTCTGGATATTTTGGTATTTTCGGATTTAGCTTGAAGCTACTTGCCGCTGCCGAGGGGGCTACGTCATTAACAGGATCCAAAAAATGGTACATTTACAACTGTGTCAGACACACAAAGAAAATCTCTTTGCCTAGCTTTAAAAAACTTTCTATCTTTTGACCAGTACCTGCCGCTTTCTTCGTTTTCAAATTATGTCTACGTGTTTACTTTCTCAATACTCGGTATTCTAATAAGAAATACAATAACAATGACAATCAAAGCTACGCCCCTGAAAAGGATGTCAAAAAGATGGAATGAAACACTACTTCATTTATCGAACTGTCGACCACAGACTTCATCAATACAGAACCTGTTTTCCAGGTCGGAATCATTTAAGGCGAATATTGGAAAAATCATGACTAGTTTTACACTCATGTATAAGAACAATAATACATAAAGTCTATTTACATTCCACCGAAGTGGTATAATGTTCTGTTGTTGATGTGAGGTTGAGTTTGGGGACTCGCTTACATGGCAACAAATATCAACGGACACACAAAAATACGTCGTCTCGTGTATAAAGGGAGTTTGAGTTTCAAATTATCTCCCCTTAGACCGTATGACTTTACTGTTACAAGCTATACATGTAATCTCATACAACCATACACCATACACACAGCTATAATTTGATACTACATTTTTGTACATGTATTATATTTTATTGATATGGAGGCTACCAGCCTGCGCCTATAACTTATCCTAATAAATAAATCATAATAAATGTCCAAAACTCACACTTCAGATGCAATTAATACAAATGTACACTGTAAACTGTGGGATTAAGGTTACACCAAAAGGGGTGGCACCATAGCTGCCACCCTTTTCGGTGCAACTTAACACCAATTTTTCAGTTTACACCAACGATGTAAACTAAAGAAATTAGTGTTAAGTTACACCAAAAAAAAAAAAGGTTGCTGCTGTGGTGCCACCCTATTTGGTGTAACGGTATAAACTGAAATATTGGTGTAAAATTGCACCGAAAAAGGTGGCATCTGTGGTGCCACCCTTTTTGGTATAACCTTAACCTCGGAACGAGTGTTAGATTAAATCTTTTATGGTGTAATCTTCAACTTATCTTATTCTCCAACTAGCATTTTCTTCATCCGTAACCAGTGTAACCTTCATCCGTAACCAGTGTAACTTTCATCCGTATTCAGTGTAACCTTCATCCAAAACTAGTGTAACCTTCATCCATAACTAGTGTAACCTTCATCCGTAACCAGTGTAACCTTCATCTGTAACAAGTGTAATGGATCACCCATAACCAGTGTAATCTCCGTCCGTTACCAGTGTAACCTTCATCCGTAACTAGTGTAACCTTCATCCGTAACCAGTGGAACCTTCATCTGTAACAAGTGTAAAGATCCCCCATAACCAGTGTAATCTTCGTCCGTTACCAGTGTAACCTTCATCCGTAACTAGTGTAACCTTCATCCTTAACCAGTGGAACCTTCATCTGTAACAAGTGTAAAGATCACACATAACCAGTGTAATCTTCGTCCGTTACCAGTGTAACCTTCATCCGTAACAAGTGTAACCTTCATCCGTAACTAGTGTAACCTTCATCCTTAACCAGTGGAACCTTCATCCGTAACAAGTGTAACCTTCATCCGAAACAAGTGTAAATTCACCCATAACCAGTGTAACCTTTATCTGTAACTAGTGGAACCTTCATCCTTAACCAGTGTAACCTTCATCCAAAACTAGTGTAACCTTCATCCATAACTAGTGTAACCTTCATCCGTAACCAGTGTAACCTTCATCTGTAACAAGTGTAATGGATCACCCATAACCAGTGTAATATCCGTCCGTTACCAGTGTAACCTTCATCCGTAACTAGTGTAACCTTCATCCGTAACCAGTGCAACCTTCATCTGTAACAAGTGTAAAGATCCCCCATAACCAGTGTAATCTTCGTCCGTTACCAGTGTAACCTTCATCCGTAACTAGTGTAACCTTCATCCTTAACCAGTGGAACCTTCATCTGTAACAAGTGTAAAGATCACACATAACCAGTGTAATCTTCGTCCGTTACCAGTGTAACCTTCATCCGTAACAAGTGTAACCTTCATCCGTAACTAGTGTAACCTTCATCCTTAACCAGTGGAACCTTCATCCGTAACAAGTGTAACCTTCATCCGAAACAAGTGTAAATTCACCCATAACCAGTGTAACCTTTATCTGTAACTAGTGGAACCTTCATCCTTAACCAGTGTAACATTCATCCGTAACCAGTGTAACCTTCATCCGTTACCAGTGTAACCTTCATCCTTAACCAGTGGAACCTTCATCCATAACAAGTGTAACCTTCATCCGTAACTAGTGTAACCTTCATCCTTAGCCAGTGGAACCTTCATCCGTAACAAGTGTAACCTTCATCCGGAACAAGTGTAAATTCACCCATAACCAGTGTAACCTTTATCTGTAACTAGTGGAACCTTCATCCTTAACCAGTGTAACATTCATCCGTAACCAGTGTAACCTTCATCCGTTACCAGTGTAACCTTCATCCTTAACCAGTGGAACCTTCATCCATAACACGTGTAACCTTCATCCGTAACCAGTGTAACCTCCATCCGTAACAAGTGTTACCTTCATCGGTAACTAGTGTAACCTTCATCCGTAACAAGTGTTACCTTCATCCGTAACTAGTGCAACCTTCATCCTTAACCAGTGGAACCTTTATCTGTAACAAGTGTAAATTCACCCACAACCAGTGTAATATTCATCCGTTACCAGTGGAACCTTCATCCGTAACCAGTGTAACCTTAATCCGTAACCAGTGTAACCTTCATCCGTAACTAGTGTAACCTTAATCCGTAACCAGTGTAACCTTCATCCGTAACTAGTGTAACCTTCATCCGTAACTAGTGTAACCTTCATCCATAACAAGTGTAAATTCACCCATAACCAGTGTAACCTTTATCTGTAACTAGTGTTTCATTCATCCCTAACCAGTGGTACCCATATATCGAACCAGTGTTAGCTTGATCTGTAACCAGTGCCACTATCCTCCTATATCAGTGAAAGTATCTGTATTGTTATAATGTTGACCAGTGCTGTTTTATCTTACTCAAGAATCCAGTTAATTCTCGTTAACCACTTCTCTTCTGTATTTTAAAAAACTGTTGCTTATCAACTGATTTTGACAACTCTTTTCTGTTTTTCAGGACCTGCGTGAATTAAAGACAAATCTTTTCTCTTGAATTTAACTGAATACCCTAGCATGTATATATCGTTATTTAACTAACATGTCAGTGCTCATTAACTTGTGGTCAAGTGTAAACAAGAGGAAATGTCAAACAAAAAAGTTGTATTCTTAACAAAAACAAAACTTGACAGTACATGTATATAAATCTACTGAAGCATCAACGAAATGGTCAACTAAAAGAGGCTTTCCAATTTTAATCCATACCTATTAAAATTTCTATCATGCAATCCATATGTATACATATTGTTTTAATTTTCAAAAAAAACAAAACAAAAAAACAAAAAACAAAAAACAAAACATGTTCTTTGTAGCACAAATTTTAAATGACCTTTCAACTGAAAAACGAATTCAGAATTGATTAACATTCTGATAATGGAAGCAAAAAAAGGAAAAACAAAAATAACAAAAGTTACTAAATATTTAGTACTACTCACGTAATGGATTAGAATAACTAAAAGGTTTCCAAGTTATATTGCATTCTAAAATACATTTTAAACTTTAATTAATATAAGATCCGATACAATTTCCAATATTAAAGCAAGGCATGGCATACTATCACATATATAAAACAAATCACTGGGACCTTGTACCCTGACAAAGGTAACTCTGATCATGATCTGTCTAGCAAAATAATAGGTACAGACAATGCAATAAAGATTTTCTTATTCATAAGCATAAATTACATGTACATCTTACCTAAACATACAATGTAGAACTGACAAAATCAGCTGTTTGCTACATTGTTTTTTTATCTTGATTTTGGATGATCAAAAATGAAAACAAAAATATGTGACACACATAACAAGAGACCACAGACAGAGGGATCTTGGCGCCCACGATTGATCTTCATTTTGTAGAAGTTGGTTCTTTTTTCACTCTTAATGTATTCATTTTATTATACCTTTTATAAAATCTGCGTGTTCATTTTAAGAAATAGCACTTAAATATGAAATTTAAGAATGATTCTTGGAGTACTTGTTGAAAAAAAGCAATAAAAAAATATTATTGACAAATTCAAGATGCCTAGCTATCTGTAGACCATATTGAATTTTGGATCTGTCAAAAAATGGTCCATATATGTACACAGCTACGAATTAAGGGGAACTTGCATATGTATGGCATTTTAGAAAGAGCAATTAAGAAGAGAGAAAAAAGCGATCATCAGGAATGTTCAAAGACAGAAAGATGGATGATTGAACACAGACCTAGAGTGATTTGAATAGTAGATCATCAAATGGTTGGCTAAAGATATAAACTTGTCAATACCTCATTCATATCTTGTTGAATGTTATGGCATGAGAACAGCTTAAAAAAATGTTCAATCAGGCTTGATAAAAACTCTTGTCTTATATTCTTTTGGATTTACATATATATATAAATCCACCACAAAAAAGTAATACTCTTTCAACTTAGCTCACATCACAAAAACATTAAAATCAATATAAAACAAGAAAAGCTGAAATATGAAATCTTAATGTCTGCCCAGACTTGACCATTCAACCATTGGTAGTTTCCATTCAAATTGTAATGAAATTTAATACCATATTCAAGATAATTATGTATACATATATATATACATCAACTACATCATGTATCATTAAAATTCATGGGTTTACTGTACTGGAGACGGATTTTACACAAGTGTTTAACACTTGTTTCCGAATCCAGTTCATCCCTAAGTATGTTTGCTGTATTGAATGTAAAGGATGTATATTGAAAGAAATAAAGTTTATACTAAAATAAGTATGTACCCATCTGCTATTTAGAATCAGTTTACCCATTAAAGGGTCATAAGGAAGACAAAAGAGACTTGCTTTAATTCTAACAAGAGCACGGATACTGCAAGATGAGGCATGTTATGCTCGTGGGGCCAAATTAGAAGTGTACTGAGATTATAAATACACCTGAAGTGTGAGTCCGAGTGTAGTTGGCGAATCCTTCCTATATAAAATCTGGGAATTTCTGCGCAATATGGAAGGTGCGCATAATAGATAGGAAGGAATTCAGACTATCGGTCTTCCAACACTATAAGTAACGGTCAGATAGCCAGAACCCTTCGGACTACTGAAGTACAACCAAGTGAAATAAAATTCTTAACAATATAAGACTATAGCTTTCCACACGAATAACAAGTAATATAACAGTAAACATTTTCTAATGGTCATAATTAAAGTAAATATGATTTGTTCAGGAAAACATAAAGTTGTCAAATGTGAAATGACAAATGTCATAATGATTATAAAGAAATTTGAAGGAAAACTGTAGGAGGACATCTCAGGACAAACAAAAGTTTACGACGGACGAACGGACTATGCCATACCATAATATGTCCTATCAAAATTTTGACGGGCGTATACAAACAATCTGTTGTAGACCTGTATCATGTACATAGCTGGGTAGACTGATCAGATGATTATGTTAATTAAGCTTTGTCCAACCACACAACATAACGGTTAAAGTATGTTCAACCCTACAACAATATTATGCACAGGTATTTAAAAAATTTATCTGAAAATATGCATGTATATTTGAAGCAAATTTACCACGTGCACAGTCAAAATTGTTGTGTTTTTCTATCAAAGAGTCAGAGACCGCCATGTTGCCATTAAAGATTTTTTATTGACTACCCATAATGCCTTGCGTGGCATAGTTTAATAACACAATAAAATGATCCGGATGCAGTCCGGAATTACAACTGTTCATTACAACATTCCTCCACCCTGGCTTTGTTTATTCCACATTTCAATGTGTCATTACCAGAATTACTGTTCATTGTCACACTGTCTATTTGACTAGAATTACAAATTATAAAGTCCACTTTTAACAGTAAACAATTAAAAAATCCGGAAAACATTGAACACAATTATCATTGATCATATCTGTGATAAAGGACCTTAGGTCCTGTAGTTACACTGGGGATTATTATGCTCCGAGCACAAGTGTAACTATGCCCTAACTCAATATTTCACAAAACTATCGAACTTCTTTGGAGTTCCTGCATGTCTCTTTGGATTAATTCGCCGGATGGGAGTGTTCACCGTGGATTTCACAGACGTTAGATTCACTGGTGGTCTGTTCTACCGGTACATCACTGCTAGAAGTAGGTGGAATAGTTTCCCTGGGCACTACATGATTATGTGTCGAGCGAGATTGGGTAACAGTAGGTTCGCTCTCGATGATGTTCGGTTGGATGTTAGAGTCTCTCAGCTGATCAAGATGACGTCGCCAAAATACTCATGGAGCAACCTCGACACGATACGATACAGGACCTGTCTGAGAACTGATTGTTCCAGATGTCCAGGATGGTTTGCTCGATCGATAGTCTCTGATCGCGACTGTCTGTCCCGATGCGAATGCTCGTTGAGTTCCATGCCTTTTCTCAACCATTTTACCTGAGAATCTTCAACATGGCGTTGTAAATTGGGTTTCAGTAAGTCCATTCTAGTACACAAATTACGGCCCATGAAAAGTTTGGCTTGCGTTTCATTGGTCGTTGTGTGTGGTGCATTTCTATATGCCATTAAGGAATTTGACAGTTTCTTGTTAATTGAACCAGAGTCCTTGGCGCTGGAACGCATTGCCATTTTGAATGATTGCACGTCTTTCTGCAAGCCATTTGTAGCGGGATGATATGGCGCTGATGTAATATGCCGAATACCGTTGGATTTTAGAAAGTTCCGAAATTCCACTGAGACAAATTGAGGACTATTATCGCTAACGATCTGTCTCGCGGATTCCATTCCTGGAAAAAATGGTGCGTAGGACCTCGATGGTTTTCTCAGAAGTGGTTGTCTTCATCTGGACAACCTCTGGCCACTTCGAGTTGGCGTCTACCATTAAAAAAAAACATTGATCAACAACTCTAAGACCGGATTGACCGTAACTTTGAAATCTCCACCAAGACGGATTTTCCCAGATTTCTTGACCACTGGCACGATAGGAGTCGCCCACTCACTATAGTTTACCTTGGCTAAGATACCATTCGTCGCAACATTATCAGTCTCGGCTTCGACCTTTGGACGAATAGCATATGGTACAGGTCTTGGCTTACAAAATGTCGGTGTTGCGTCATCCTTCAGGTTAAGCTTGGCCCTGAACCCCTTGACAGTTCCTAGGTCATCTCCAAATACATCCTTGTATTTGTCCAAAATTGTCTGTAGTTGATCAGGTGTTTTGGTGTGTTCCGCAATATCACCCGTCTCGCGATGTTTTTCCTCGCGCCTTACTGACACAGATTTGATAGAAGGCCAGTCCAATGTAATACTTTTCAGCCACTCGCGTCCGAATAGCATTGGTCCACCTTTTTTTGTACGACATACATAGGTAAACTTTTACATTGGTCATTGTACTCATCTTCATATCCGCTGTTATGTATGTATCCGTTACTATCCGTGGTCATTATCCTGATGTTAGTACGTTCCTATAACAGAACCGCATGGTTCCGGTTTGTGTACTGCGCATGTTTGTAATGTTGTGACCCGCCATTAAAATGTTCCAAGCAGTGGTGCGTTGTCCTGGTAGTTTATAAGTAAAAGAACCAATACAAACACAACAGTGGCGACGAGGATCGACGTAAACTATCATCGGAACAACACCTGAAACAGAAAAACTGCAAGGTATGGCTGTAAGACACGGAAATATCGAGGAATTCGATATAAATTCTCAGAATTGGGACGAGTACATCGAACGTTTAGAACATTATTTTGTGGCTAACACTGTGGATGATGATGCTATAAAGCGTTCCATATTACTGACTGTTTGTGGCAGTAAGACATACGGACTTATTCGGAATGTAGTGAGTCCTGAAAAACCCAGTGATAAAACGTAAGATGAACTGAAAACGGCTATTGGCACACACCTTAAACCCAAACCGTTGGTCATAGCGGAAAGGTTCAAATTCCACCAACGTAAACAGAGGGAAGGAGAAACGGTGAGTCAATTCTTAGCTGAACTTCGTAAATTAAGCGAACATTGTAATTTTGAAGGCTTTCTTAACGATGCAATACGTGATATATTCGTGTGTGGATTATCCTCCACTGCAACACAGCGTAAATTACTCTCAGATTCTGATCTCACATTGGAAAGAGCCATGGACATTGCAATTAGTATGGAGATGGCTGACAGCGAATCTCGTAAACTTAAGGAAACAGTGTTTGATGATGGTAAGAATGCGGAAAGGACACACAAAGTGTTTACACAATGCTTTCGTTGTGGTAAGAACAATCACAATGCAGACAATTGTTACTACAAAAACAGCAAATGTCACAAATGTCACGAAAACGGACATCTGAGTAAAATGTGTCATGTCAACAAATCGCGACAGAATGTAAACAAACCGCGATCACATCAAAGTACTGAAAGTACTGGTGGTACTACAGGAAACAAAAAGGGACATAAAATGAAGAAAAAAGTCCTAAGGTCAACTTTGTGGATTCTGACATGGATTCTTCTGGTGTCCAGGATACTGAACAACAGTACTCATGGCCTCTATTCTCAATCAATTCTGGTGGTCATAAAGAAATAAACATTGATTTGTTAATTGACAACAAACAACAGAAAATGGAATTAGATACTGGCGCTTCAGTTTCGTTGATGTCGGAAAAGGAGTACAAACAGAAGTATGATGGAAAACTTAACAAGTCATCAACAGTGTTAAGAACATACACCGGTCAGCTTTTACCAGTTGTCGGAGAAAAATCTGTTACTGTACAGTATGGAGACCAACATCTATCGCTACCATTACTTGTTGTCAAAGCTGATGGACCAGCATTGCTGGGTAGGAACTGGTTAAGTCAATTAAAACTTAATTGGCAGTCCATCAAGTACACCATCCATGATAACTTGGAGAAGGAAATCTTCCAGAAATACAAGGTTTTCAATGAAGAGCTTGGTACTGTGAAAGGTGTAACTGCGACACTTCGATTGAAAGATAACTGTACACCAAAGTTTTTCAAACCAAGGCCCGTGCCTTTTGCTCTAAAGGACAAGATTGGTGAAGAGCTTGAACGCTTGGAAAAGGCCGGTATTCTCAGAAAAGTGGAGAGTTCTGATTGGGGCACTCCTATTGTACCAGTGTTGAAGCCTGATGGATCTGTGAGGATATGTGGGGACTATAAAGTCACTATCAATCCCTACTTGGATGTTCCAGAATATCCTTTACCCACAAGTGAAGAGTTGTTTGCAAAGTTGAATGGTGGTGAACAGTTCTCAAAACTTGATTTGACTAGTGTGTATCAACAAGTACTCTTAGACGAGGAGTCGCGAAACCTTGTAACCATAAACACACACCAAGGTTTGTACCAGTATACGCGTCTTCCATTTGGAGTTGCGGCTGCACCAGCTATTTTTCAACGCACAATGGATCAAGTCCTGCAAGGAATTGAAGGTGTCGGATGCATATTAGATGATATTCTAATTACGGGGAAATCTGACGTGGAACACCGTCACAATCTTCATACGACACTACAGCGACTTGAAAATTTCGGTATACGACTACGGAAAGACAAATGTTTTTTCCTTCGCGATGAAGTAGAATATTTCGCGTTCAAAGTCAACAAAGAAGGTATCCACCCTTCACCGAGAAAAGTGGAAGCCATTTTGAAATTGGCTGATCCTCAGAATAAGCGTGAACTTCAATCTTGGCTCGGTATTGTGAATTATTACCGGAAATTCATTCCCAACATGGCGACTGTCCTTGAGCCTCTTACTCATTTGCTTGCCAATGATGTTGAATGGCAATGGAGCCCAACATGTGCGAATGCGTGGGAGACTATCAAGAAACTTTTGGTTTCATCTGAAGTTATGGTACATTATGACCAAAAGAAACCATTGACGTTAGCTGTCGATGCTTCATCATATGGACTTGGAGCTGTTATCTCGCACACCATTGGGTCGAACGACAAACCCATAGCGTATGTTTCGCGCACCTTGACATCTGCGGAAAGGAATTATTCGCAGATAGAAAAAGAAGCGTTAGCGATTATCTTTGGAATTCAACGGTTTCACCAGTATCTGTACGGGCGACGTTTTACCCTATTGACGGACCATAAACCGCTGACAACTATATTGGGACCAAAGAAGGGCATTCCGGTTTTGGCCGCGTCTCGATTGCAAAGATGGGCGATACAGTTATCCGCGTACCAGTTCGACATAAAGTTTCGTTCAACGGATAAAAACGGAAATGCTGATGTGTTATCACGTTTTCCTATGAAAGAGGAGGAAAGTGGAGTTGACGACAACTATGTGTTCTATGAGGAAGCTCAGTTAGTGAACAAAATGCAAGTTAACAGCTTACCTGTTACTGCTACGCGTATCGTTGCGGCAACAAAAGGAGATACAACTTTGGCACGCGTAATGGAATTTACCCGAAGTGGATGGCCAAATGTGGAAATGGGAGATGAACTTAAACCATATCACCGAATTCGTGATGAACTGACCATGGAGGAAGGATGCTTACTCCGAGGAGTACGAGTAATCATTCCGAACCAATATCAAAGTGAAATATTAGATGAACTGCATAGCAACCATCCAGGAATTGTTAGAATGAAATCCCTGGCTCGGTTACATGCATGGTGGCCAAACATGGATGTGGATATTGAACGGAAAGTGTCGGGCTGTGAGGCATGTCAGAAAGTACTACCAAATGCACCGAAATCTCCTGCAAACCCTTGGAGATGGCCGTCGGCACCATGGAACCGTATTCATATTGATTTTGCTGGACCATTTATGAGTGAAATGTTCATGGTAGTGGTCGATGCACATTCAAAGTGGTTAGATGTGATACGCATGTCTTCCACGACCACAGCCAGTACTATCAACGCGTTGAGGTTTCTATTCGCGTCGTATGGTTTACCCAAAGAACTAGTTTCAGATAATGGACCGCAATTTACTGCAGCAGAGTTTGCCACATTCTTGAAAGAAAATGGAGTACGTCATATACTTTCTGCACCTTATCACCCCAGCTCAAACGGCGAGGCAGAGAGAGCTGTACGTACATTCAAGCAAGCTATGAAATCCCTGGTTCAGTCAGATAGTAGTCTGAACCAGAAACTTGCTTCGTTTTTGTTGTCGTACCGTACAACACCACACAGTCTCACCAAGACTCCACCCAGTGAACTATTCTTGGGAAGGAAGTTGAGGACCAGGTTGGATATAATGCGTCCGGATCTTTCTGGGAAAATTCAACAAAAGACTACACCAACAGAGTCAAAAACACGATTGTTCGAAATTGGTGACATTGTCATTACTCGCGACTACCGTGGAAACCCACGGAAACCTTCATGGATCAAAGGTATTGTTATCCGCAAGCTAGGACCAATGACATATACCATTCAGGTGGACAACCTGATATGGAAAAGACATGTGGATCAAATACGTACATGTGATCCAGCTTGTAACTTTGAACCAAGAGAGCAAGCAGTTCCAGACACTCAAAATTCTCTGGGCAGTCTCCCAGGTATCTTACCTAATCCAACCATTGGTACTCAGAGGATTCCTTCAGCGGATTGTCCAATTCGGATTCAAACCAGTGAAGTAGCTACTACTACACCAGAGACTGATCAGACTGATCAGACTGATCCATCGACCAATGTGACACATGAACATCGCTATCCGCGTCGTGATATAATCAAACCATCGCGTCTGATTGAAAACTGTTAAATTTAAAGCAGTGTACATGTGTTTAGTTCAGTGTTTATTGTGTTAAAGATTCATGTTGATTTTTTGGACATTGAACTTACGAACTTTAATTTGTTTAATTTTAACAAACATGTGAGCTAAGAAAGCTGTAATTAATTACAGGTTATTATGGATAAGGGAAAACCTTTCTTGAACGGGGTTTGATGATCGGG
>NC_047020.1:45000543-45108718 GCF_902652985.1 Pecten maximus
CAAGAACCAGTTTGAATAATTTTTGGTGGTAATAAGACTGCATTTGAATCAGGAATATGATTTTATTAATGTGTCATTTGAATAGATACATTCACTTATTCAGCTTGCATTCAATCTTAATTTTGTTTCGTCTTTAACTGCATGTCTGCATATTGCATTTTTAAAATGTGCTAGACACTAGGATCATTATATATACGCTGTAACAAATTCTCAAGTCCTTGTGTTTGAATCCACATGTTAACATACGTATGTACAAAAGCCCAAAAGTGCATTTAGAAGCCGCCAGAATAGTTACTGGTGCTAACAAATTAACTAATATTGAAAAACTGTACAGTGAGGCAGATTGGTCTAAATTGATCGAAAAAAGAAAAAAAAACTAAAATTTTCCCAATTTCATAAAATGCATTATCATAATACACAGATTCGTTGTAGAACTAGCATATATGCTAATTATTTCCTCCCCTTTGCTATTGACAGTTGGAACAATTTGTCAATTAGCATATATAACAATCCATCTCTTTCTTATCTCAAAACTTATCTAAAAAGATCATCTCCGCCGGAACCACCAAATCATTTCTACTGTGGAACACGTCTAGGTCAAATCTATCATGTCAGAATGAGAATGATCATTTATTTAAAAGAAACTTAATCCCCTCACCTCTGTATACATGTGGTCTAATTGAAGATACTTCTCATCTTCTCTTAACATGTAATAATTTTCCCGATCTACGACATAAGTATATTCTCACCTTACCATATAAGATAACTGTAAGTGTATTACTTACTGTCTTGAGATGCTTCTCTTTCCATCGACGATAACAGGAGGATATTCATTTCAGTGTATGTACATGTACTATGGACAAGCTAATGTATGTATATGTCAGTGTTATAATAAAGCTGTCAAACAAGAAACACAACCCGAAGTTTAGTTACATGTACCATGACTATGTCGAGGCTCTTGTTGCTCTATTCAAAAATTATATAGCTGTTCCAACATGAAATGTATCATTGTGTTTTTCGGCAACTTTTGGCCCCGGATATGAAAACCATTTGGTCAGATTGGCTTTCTAAGTTTACTTTTAAACATATTTTATTTACACATATTTGCAAATAGGATTTGGCACAAGTTATTACAACTTATGAAGCCATTTCCTTACAATAGTTACATAGACAACAGATGATATTACAGACTGATCAACTGCAGTACGAAAGAGATATAGGCCTACATAACATAAGGCACTCACACAAAATAATATAACAAAGTCAATAAAATTTTCAAACATGTTAAATATTGTTAAAATCTTCCGCTGGATTTTATAAAATTTTGTACTTTGTTAAATACAACACAATTTAAATCCAAAGACATATTTTCATTTCCAAAAAGTAATAATCTTAAAGATATATTTATATCTAAATCACTTAAATGATTTAAAAGCACAACTCGAGCATTTGTGTAAGATTGACATTCAAAGAAGAAGTGATAGGCATTCTCACAATAATAGCCACAATTTACACAATTTGAGTTTTGGACCAGATTTGAACGGTAAATATCATGATTAAGGGAACTGCATTCATGTCTTAATTTAGTGTGAATAATATTAAGTTTTCTATCACCAATTAAGTAATAAGGGGGTACTGAGCATGGTAAGTTAGGGGCTAAAGCTGACTTGAAAGCAGAAAAAGGCATGGATCTAATATCAGAATGTATAGAGTTCCACATCGTCAAAGAGGAAGGTAGAAAAGATTGGTTTGTAATAGACGGTCTGAAATTTGGGATTCTATATTTTTCATAATTTCTTAGACCCTGTCTGTTTTCACCGACTGTAGAGGGAAGTAAATTTGTAATGAAGTTGGAGTTTGATGTCTATCCATTTTGTAAACTAATTGTAATTTCCGTCTTTTCCTTCTAACTGAAAGTAATTCAAGACCTGTTTCTGAATACAATGACTCGTTTCTAGCAAAAAATGGTAACCCTGTTATTATCCTAGCTGCCTCCCGATGAACTTTCTCTAACTTTTCTGAATCACTTGAAGTGCACCCATCCCAAACTTCACATGCATATTCTAAAACTGGTAAAATATAAGTTTTATAAAATCGTAAAAGAGCATCACGCTTTAATGTATATTTAAGTTTTCGCAATATATTTACTTTTCCCATAGCCGACTTATAAATTTCATTTATATGATCTACCCATTTAGCATCTGAATTTAATGTAACTCCAAGATGTCTATGCTTACTACTAAAATTTAAAAAATGGCCATCAAAAATCAGTTCCAGATCTTCATCAACGTTATCCGAATTAGAAATAAAAGTCACTTCCGTCTTATTTGGATTAAAAGTAACTAGCCAAGTACTTGCCCATCTGTTTAAAGCATCCAGGTCTCTATTTAAAACTGTTTGTATTTCTAAACATGAAGATGAAGAGACTTTCAAAGAGGTGTCGTCAGCGAAAAGACGTGCAGTAGATTGAAGAATTTCTGAGATATCATTGATAAATATTAAGAAAAATAGAGGCCCAAAAATGGAACCTTGAGGGACGACAGCATGTATCGAACCAAAATCTGAATAACAATTATTTATAAAAACTTTTTGTCGTCTGTTGGTTAAGTAGTTTTCAATCCATGATAGAAAATTTCCGCATATCCCATATGACTTTAGTTTTACTAATAAACCTTTGTGCCAAACCCTGTCAAACGCTTTAGAAATATCACAGAAAACTAAACAAGAATGTTTTTTTCTTCTAGATCAAGGCAAATGTTATGATATAAATCAAATAATTGATATACGGTCGAGTGACCCGGCATAAATCCTGATTGATACTGATAGAAAAGTGAATTTTCAAGAAAATAATTATGTAAATACTTGAAGATAACTCATTCAAATGTTTTACCAACAGAGGACAAAAGTGATATAGGTCTATAATTAGAAGGAGAATGCCTATCACCCTTCTTAAAAAAAGGTATCACGGGATAAATACCAGTTGATAACGACAAATTAAAAAGCAATTCAAGTGGTCTACATACAGTTTTAGCAGTATACTTCAACATATGGTGGCTAATTTCATCAGAGCCAGAAGCTTTACCAAGTTTTAAATTCATCAAAACATCAGATATGTCATTTTGACTTATTACAGGTAACTCAAAAGAACTCTCTGTTTTAAGTTCTAACAAAGGAACATCGTTATTGTTGTCATCTATGCTAGTGATACTGCAAAAATAGTCGTTCAATGCATTACATTTGGCCTTATCATCGACTAATAAACGTTCCGAATCAATCTTTTGACAAGTCGCCAATAGTTTTTAGGATCAGACGAATGATCAAACTCAATAAGATTTCCAACATTTTCATAAAAAGACTCGTGCATACTTTTTCATATTATTCACTTTATTTCGCTGATTTTTGAATTTAGCTATGTCCCGTGGATGATTGGTACGTTTGGCTATTTTCCGAAATCTATCACGAGCTCTCATATTTTTTCTAAGGTCTGAAGACATCCAGGGCTTATCGTTTGGTCTTACAGTAATTTCCTTATGTGGTATCGATCTACGAGCAAAATCAAGAAAAATTTCAGTAAAACGTTCACTGGCCGAATTGACAGAGTTGCATGTAGCGAAAAGAGTATCCTAATCATATTCTTCAACAAGACGATTAAAAAGTACATAGTCGCCTCTTTTATATAACCAAATTTTACGTTTATATGTTAGTTTCTGAAATGACGGAACAGAAATATATACAACACAACCTTGGTGGTCAGTAACTACATTTTCAGTAGATACTACAGAGGAATAAGTGTATGAAATTGATTCTGATACCAAAATTGGATCGAGTAAACTTGACCTCTTGGGACTTATACGAGTAGGTTCATTTATGACATTTATAAAATTAAACGAATTCATTATATCAGATAAAACATGATTCTGTGACATAGTAAGCATGTCAACATTGAGGTCTCCAAGCAGTATGACATTACTGGATATTTCCACCGCATCATTTATTGAAGCCTGAAGATTTTCCCAGAATTGATTTGTATGAAAGGAAGAACGGTACACAGTCCCAATGAGTATGCTTTTTTCGGGAAGATAAATTTGGAGCCATAATATTTCAGTGTCAGGACGTTCTAGATCAACTATCCTGCCAGCTTTCAAAACCTCGTTTACATACACTAAAATCCCCCCTCCCGCAAAATTTCGATCAAGTCTAAAAGGGTGGTGGAAGCCATCCAGTAATAACTCGCTGCTTGGGACTTCAACATCAAGATGAGTTTCAGTAAGACATATTACGTCATATTCACCTGCTATATTTTCAACATATTCAAGTTTGTTTCTCACACTTCTAATATTTAAATGAAAAACAGAAAGTTCACCTTCTACATGCCCTGGATTTGACTCAATATCCATATGCTGTGATAATAGTAATATCAAAATAAGCAAAAAATAGTTATTGCTCATATATGTTTTACAATAATTATTCAACAAATTTACACATACAGCTATAGTACTTTTTAAGACGTTAGTTAAAAAGACAAATATTTTAAAATAGAAGAAAACAGAACGTAATCGAAAAATCATATATCTGTATGCTTTGGCATGAAAATTTCCGATTGCCACCCTGTGACCCATAAAACCATTACCCATTATCAAAGATCAAATGATTTGGTATGGGTATACATGTATCAGGGTGACCTACGGAAGATATTGCATTAACTAAGTGTACATGAATCCAGCGGAAGAAAAGGAACAAAATATGAAGATACAAACACCAAATATACAAAAGTATGTATCTGCATGGTGCATCATGCTATAGGATGTATATATAATTGACCGAGGCTTTCTAAGTATTCTTCTCCAGGGAAGTGACACCACAAAGAAGATGTAGAGTGAATAAGGGTGTACAGTTACTTGCAAACTGTTGCAACATAACGAACTAAATGTCCAATATCCAGATTTCTAAGACTCTTACAAACAATTTCCGGTGGAAGCCGTTCGACCATCTGCAAAGAAAACAAAAACTTTTAGAGAAAAATCAGCAAAATAAATGAAATATATGCATATTATTCTAATTTTATGTCGTGATAATAATCCCTTCCCCCTCTTAAATAATCTTAATCTCCTTAAGAAGTTGTCTCATTTAAATGTTATATATACATAAAATGTACTTTCAATTTTCAAAGTAATACATTTATTGCCATGTCAGAGTGTAAACAATACTAAAAACTTGTCATCTAGACATTCATTTTTGAAATAACTTCCTGTAAAACAATGACTGTTTTCTTTTCATTTCACCCCCCCCCCCCCCCCCCCCCCCCCCCCCCCCCCCACACACACACACACACCCACACACCCACACACAAACACACAAATTAAAATTCTTGCAGTCCCTCCTAATTTTTTTTCAAACATGTTGCATTAAACACCCCTATTTTTTCTGGCTTAAAGTTAATTACTTCACAATTATAATATATCCCTGTTTTCTGGTGAATACTTTTTAATGCCATGCTTTACCTTTCTGCTCTCTTTCTCTTTTCATCAAACTTATAACCTTGGATGGAAAATGTCCGCCTGGGATAGCCACTAAAGCGTGCTCAATAAATGAAAATGTGTTTCTTTCTTTTCATGGATACATTATTAGTCCCCTGCCGTTTGAAAAACGGGGGGACTATAGGTTTACCCTCCGTCCGTCTGTCTGTCTGTCTGTCTGTCCGTCCGTCCGTCCGTCCGTCCGTCCGTCCGTCTGTCTGTCTGTCTGTCACGCAATAGTTGTCCGGACAACTACTCCGATTTTAATGAAACTTGGTATACATGATCAATGTAACATGTAGTTGTGCATCCCACATTTTTTTTTGCGAAAAACCAATTTTCAAAATTGCCGCCGACTTCTCATTGGTTGAGACTTGTCCGGACATCTCCTTCTAAAGCACTACTCCGATATTAACGAAACTTGGTATACATGATCAGTATAACATCTAGTTGTGCATACCACATTTTTTTTCCGAAAAACCAATTTTCAAAATGGCCGCCGACTTCTCATTGGTTGAGACTTATCCGGACAATCCTAAAGTACTACTCCGATTTTAATGAAACTTGATATACGTGATCAGTATAACACGTAGTTTAAAAAATGGGAAATAAATAGTTGCACTCCTGGTTCAGGCAGGGGACTTTGTATTGCTGTTGCAATACTATCCATCCTCGTTTTATTTTATGTTTTAAACAAAAAATAATTACAACATATAAAAGAGGAAATATAAAGAGCTGGGATGTGACAATTCAACACATTATATATATAGTCCCCCATCAAATTTGTAATTGATCCCAGACATTACAGCTTTCTTTAATGAAAGTCTACGGTCAAAATGCAAACCACAGTGAACTACTAACTAACATAGAACACCACCTCATATATATATGTGAAATTATGACCCAAGAAGTTCCAGTGAAGTAGTGTAGGAGATATAGAGCCTGGACAAGATTATGTGGGAAAGGACTGAAGGACACAACAGGAGGTTGGGGCTGTGTTGCATATAGATATGATCTGTTTGTGCTTTAGCACATGTCTTGTATTTTGTAGTCCAGGATTTATCTACGTATATTGCTCTAGTACTGGTTGTCATATTCATTCGAATAAACAGGTACATAGCAGATAGCTATTGTGCTTTAATCTCTATATGTAGTTTTGACCATCTCCGCCTATTAACCTGTCAATCAATTCCAAAAATGGATCAGACAAGCCAATTCATATAATTTCTATCCCCCATTTCCCCACATATCGAGACTACTGCGTTTTTGTTAAATAAGGGGGCCATGATAACCCTATAAAATGAAGTCAGAAAAAATGGCAATCAAATTTCGTAGAGCTTTTAGGTATTAAAATTGTCACCAAGTTTGAAGAAAATCAGTTCACATTTGAAACAGTTATTGCATAGAAACCAAGCAGATGGATAGACGGACAGAAACAAACCCAAATGATAAATTTACTGTAACTTGGCAAATGTTCACATTAATTCTCAATTCCTAACATATCAGAATGCTCTTGTTCAAATATATGCTAGCATAGACTGTACTATATATTCATAGCCGAGTTCTTTTGAGCCAAGGCAAAACGTTTAATAGTGGCATATCTAGTTTTAAACTTAAAATATTATATCAGCATCAGCAGTGCGAAGTCCGTTTCAACTTCAACAAAATCTTCCTTCACAACAGATGTACACAGTAGCAGTAGGGCTACAAAAATCTTCAATGATTGAGAACATTGGACTGCGATCAGTTCCTTCAGAAATGCTGTCTCTTTCTGTATGAGCCTGAAATTATAATAGGATGCAGTCAAAACGTATGTAAAGTATAAAGAAGAGGTCCAGAGGGGCTGCATTGCTCACCTGGATATTTCAGTAATTATGGCAAAATAATCTAATTTTAGTCATACCAGGTATTTCAAATATTTCCTACTTTCGAAACTGCCTCTGCCAACAATAGTTCAAATTACAGGTGGACCAAATCCTGTTATTCTAGAAAAAGATAATTATGTTTTTGTCCTAGTACTCCAAGAGGGTCATATCCTCCACTTACAGAATATTAGATTTCCTTTACACAGTAATGCCCCAGACCAATTTTCTCCAAAATGCATTCAATATTCAAGACTAGTAGGGATTGAAATTATTTACCTCAATTTCCCCTATTGGGCCCCGCCCCTCCAGTCCCCGGGTAGCCACACACTCCATTTATTCAACAGTTGATCCCCTTTTCGAAATAAGGCTCCAGACCAAATTTCATCAAAAATTATTCAGGCGTTCAGGACTTCAGGATTTGAAGGAAATATTGACAGATATCGGACGAAATACGATACACAATATGCATGGCATAACCCCATCTTTCGGCCAGGTGAGCTAAAAATCAATTTTATTTTTATCTTACTTTAATGAACAGGTTAAAAAATTGTCTAAATGCCTTTGTTTATATCTATTAGCCAAGTATTTCATAAGACATCTCAATGTTCATATAATTACCTAGAAACCAAATTACCATTAAACTTTGTTATCTCAAACTTGTAACTCACTCAACTAAAAGGCTCTGATCTAGCTTTGAGATATCTAGATTCGACTGTTCTTAATCATACAAATTAAAATCATATAAATAATGAAAAGAAATGTCTTGAATTAACATCCTGAGGTGTACTTCGATATATATCTCGCATCCTTAAATGTTTATCGACAGATAAGCAGATTGGTGCCTATAAATATATGCCAATTCTTCCTCCACAAAAAAATATATACAGGCTTGAGAAGTAAATTTTTACCCACTTTTATTTATTTATTCAAAATGAAAAACCTTGAATTTTCTTGAGGATTCAATGACAATTGAGGTTTTCAATTATCTTGATATTGTTTTGACCAATTATTTTAATGTAAAAACAGTATTGAATATTTAATAACAATATTTATACACCAAAATAGACAATACCATATTGATGACTGCAATTTCATAAAAACAATATTACTTTGGGTAAGATGAACATGAGGTTGTAATATATCACTTACTGGGAAGACTTTGAATAAGACAGACTCCTCCTCACAGAAAAGGCCTGGCAGGGACAAGATGGGAGCTAATTCACTTTTTGGATGCTGAAGAGCCTGGTTCTGGAAGTCTGATTTCTTTTTCAAGTTCCTCAAAATACTTAGAATAGAATCTCTGTATGTGTTAACGCTCCTTTCATAACATGTCCTACTGACTGACTGACTGAACTAAGCGCTGGAATTCAGCTAATGCTCCATCTGTGTCTTGAAGAGCTGGATACATATCCATTATTTCTGTGACTGGTGGACTTGTGTTGATGAACTCTCTGCGATGTGAGAATGTTTCTTTCATCATCGCATTAATTTCGACCCTGTCCTTCACCACTTCATTTATTTCTTCTTTCAGTTCTTTGACTGCAGTTAATAAATTAATATGGTCTTGTGCCTTGGGTGCCCAGTTGGCGCCTTCTTTTGAATGATGATGCACACTTTTGCAACTGCCACTTGAACTTGGGGATGACGTTGAACTACTAGTGTAGTTGCTGCTTTTCCAACATCTTGCACTTGAGTTTCATCTGATGGAATGTTTATATCTGATGGTGTTGATTTTGCAAACCTTCTCTTTTTGTGTTTCACAATTTGTTCTTCACTCTTTCTCCTGAAATTCTTTAGACTGTTACGTAAACTCTGTTTCCATCCCTCGTAATCATTTCCCATTGTTTCACGTAAATGTGGGTATGTGTGAACAATCTTTGATGCAACATCCTTCAGTTGTGATGAAGAAGGATACAATGGAACTTTTACAATCGAAACTGTTATACACTGTAAAAATTCATGATTCAAAGACCAATTCATGTTGTCTCCTTTGTCTAGAGTGTTTTGTAAACTTTTGGAAAATGATGCCAATGGTAACTGATAATCAAAAGGCCACATATTTGACAATGTGCAACTCGAACCACTTCCAATTGAAGATGAAGGTGATGATGAGCTAATACTGCCTTTGGCTCTGTCCTGTGGGTGAATCTGCGTGTCCCGATGCAGGAGATACATTGAGTATGTTGAATTTTCTGTTATGGTCTAAAAAATCAAGCACCTCAAGTTCATCTGATAGTGGTGCAACATGCATACACTTAAACTCATCCATGTGTTTAATCGTTGTATTGTCATTAATATCAACAAATGTATCCCATTCTTTTTCATATCGTTGAATGAGAATGCTGGTTGATTTTTCGAGACTAAAACACTCGCGTATTTTGATCGTGCACCAAGTCCTCATCATCTAGTTGAATAATCCTGTTAGAATCTCGCCATGATACCAAAACTCGAACACATGTTTAAGCATCACAATAACACTTCACTAACATTCATGAAAATCAAACCTACTTCAACGTCAATAGTTGCTGGGTCGTCAACACCTACGCTGCCAACGCACTGTCCCCGACATGTGCGCTGTAAGATTATAGCGAAACATCAGGGTCATTCGGAACTTTCTTACAAAGTATATGAAGACATCCGACGGTTGCCGATAGACGTTCGAGTCATGTCAACTGTATGTTTGTAATAAAGGGCGATATTACATCACGATGTATCATAATTAATTTTACGACAAGATAATATTCCACAAAAAACAGCATCTTTTATGTATTTTT
The DNA here is from genome assembly GCF_902652985.1 of Pecten maximus. Taxonomy (NCBI): domain Eukaryota; kingdom Metazoa; phylum Mollusca; class Bivalvia; order Pectinida; family Pectinidae; genus Pecten; species Pecten maximus. The sequence continues at coordinate 45,010,699 of NC_047020.1, forward strand.
TTAAAACCAAAACTTAAAAAAATCACTATTCTATGTTAAGCTTAATTGCAAAGTCACCAATCAGTTTAAGATGCACAGAATAATTATATATATATAAAGGTTCAGGGCAGTAACACATTATTTCATAATAGCAAAGTATTTTTCAGAGACATCTAAAGCCGGAGACTGGCAACTGCCTCTTTCTCATACTGAAGCTCATCCATGCTGGGTCATATGTTTAGATGTCACTGATTTTACTGCTACACAGTACACCTCTTTGGATTTTTTTTTTTTTTTTGTTAATGATCAGATAAAACTATCACTTTGTTAATTAATAATTACATTCTTCACAAACAATCATCAGAATCTACATATATGTTGTATGTGATTTAACTAAAACATTTAAACTTATGCCAAAAAATGTGTAAACATGAATTGTTTTCTAACTGAATCAATTGCTTCTTGAAGAGGAATCGCATATCATTATATTTTGAAAGTGAACAACAACTTTATTCACAAAAACAAGAGACCCATGACCCTTAAGGGTCATCTGACAATATTTATGTAAGTTTTGTTAGTTTTGCTAAAGATATTAACATATTTGACCCTAGCTGTAACCATGGAAGTGGATCAAGGTCATATCATTTAAACAATCTTGTTTGCCCTTATCCGTACCCTAGGTGTTTTGGTTATAGAGAAGAAAATGATTGGAGATATGACCCCTGTGACCTAGAAAGTAGGTCAAGGTCATTCAATAAACATTAAACAAACTTAGTAGAGTAGCCCTTCATCCCAGCCTGCTACATAAAATCAGCACCCTGGACCTTTCAGTTATTTGGAACAAGTTGTTTGAAGGAAAAATTGATGCACAGAGGACAATGACCTAAAAATATTCAAGATTTCAAATATCAATTGAATAACATTAAGAAATATTTATGTATGAATATCCTCATGAAAATAACAGCATGCTTCAAGACTATATACAGATTTGCATCCTTTCTGTATAAATCAAGTGGGATCAAGTCAAAGATTCTTTCAGTTTCACAAGCTAATACTCTAGTTTTGTGTTTAAGCTTATTGGCTCTTAAATGGAATTAATGCCTTAAATCATAAACAGCAACTACAAATAATGTCTTATACTGGAATGCAAATATAGACACAACCTTCGCAATGATAGGTTCCTCTCTCTCCAGCTTCAAAATTAAGCATGTACCTGATCTGTATATATGTCCAATTTAAACAATTCTTTCATGTAGAGACAAGGTATTGCTAGTAATTCCATTTTCTATCAATGCATGTACAACACTTCTTCTATCCAGTGATTTGATCAACTACTGTGCTCTTCAAAACATCAGGCTCTGATTTAAATAATTCACTTGTGTCTCCAGAAGTAAGATATGCATGCAAGTTTTGATGTATTTTGGCTAATGTTGAGTTTATATTTTCAAAATTACCCAAACGGGAAGCCAACTGTTTGAAATATTTGTGTTCAGCCTCAAATCACATACACGAACATGTTCCAAGTGGGCCAAATTTCAAAATCATTTCTGGGTAATATATGAGAAAATGACGTTTTGCTTTTAAAGTCTCATTTGGAAAGACTTCTTTCAACAAAAGTGTGCGGTGATCAATTATCAAACTTTTTAGACAAATGATTGTCCACATTTGTCAAGCAATTTGGCAAAATGATGTTATCTTTGTTGGAATAGAAGGTTTGTTAAGTTTGTCATACTTACCATACTTCCATATCTTAAAAGTGTCAATGACACCTCTTGTGGTTATGTATCCCTTACTTTGTAATAAGTTTAATATAAGTTCATATCTGGCTACACCCTCCAACAAATCATGCATAGTCAGGTGGTAGACCTGTTGTAAGATGAAACATATTTGAGTTCGTTCTGCTTAGAGTTAGCTTAACTCCAGTTTTTATTTTCTTCACTTTGTTTAAGCTCGTCAATGTGTTTCTTAAAATTTTCTTTATTTCTATACTCAAAATTTGCATCATCAAATTGGTTTTGAATTTCGTCATTGCGTACTAAGCAGAAACGAGATGAATATTTCACATAAGAATGAAAACTTTCTACAAAGCCACCAATCTGATGACTGCCCAAGTTGTCTGCCACAGCAGACGCTAGAGAACCAAATATTTTCTATTGTGTATTGGGAACTATCATACCTCCAGTTTCCAATTTCTTGATGTCTTGAACCAAATTATCTAAAAAATGTTCAAATTCCAAATTCTTCAAATCTTTATTAGCACGCAGTATGCCTAATTGTATTGGATGGATTTCTGATCTTCTCTTCGGGCTCAGATTACCTAAAGTAAAATAAATTGCAGCAATCTTATGAACCCCTTTGCTTTATCCTTTTGGATTTACAACCTCTAACTCATCAAAGTAAAGGATCATCTGTAAGGCATTAGGATGTTTACTGAACAACACATTCTTCTCAAACAAATGTCCATCACAGAAATCTTGTAAAGTGCCATCGCCACTTTTGTGGCTATTCATCACTTCATGAAGTACATCTTCCTGCTGAAGCATATGACTTATACTATCTATAATTGGAATATACTGCAATCTTTTTTCCATATGTGCTGAATTGCGTCCGAGTAATACTGTTACTGGTTCTACAAAGGAAAGACTCTGACACCTTTGCCAACATGAATGTTTTTTGTTCACATCTATTCCTGTTTGTGTGAAGGCAAGATTGTATAAATCACCCACCTCATAGACAATATTGTCCATTGTAGAAACTGGCAAGCAATTTGCCTCTTGTATTCTGAGCATCAGGCAAGCAAGTGTGTATAGGAAATCTGCTTTGTCTATATTTTCAATTTCAAGCACAGTATTAATATTTACTGTATTTTCTGATTCATATGCAAGAATATTGCGGTGAAAGTCAGTGGAATCATAAGAATAAACCTGCTGTGTTACAAAACTGTCATTTAAAATTGATAAACTGTTCCTATGTTGAAAATGACACCTGCTCACATGTGACCGTAAGCTAGAACAAATTTGAAAAGATTAACTGCATCCTTTAAACATGCATTCTCTTTCACCTATCTTATCATTATCTATGTGCTGACCCATGTGAATGACGAGTTTTTTTTTATATCAGTCAACTCCTTTCCAAATGACCTTAAATTGCAACAAATGCGTTGCTCTTGATTTTGACTGATGTTTGGCACCAAAGACAAATATATATCAGGGTTACCGCTTTGGCAAGTTGATCGACATGAGAGCGAAGAATGTGTGATCTGAATGAATGGAAGTTTTTGTATGTTCTGCTAAAACCATCAAATCTGCACTCAACTCGGAAATTGTGGTCGGCTCTACGTCGTAAAGTCAAATGAGTAATGGAAGAGTTAACTGAGTGGAAAGGGGCCCTGTGTGAACACATGGGACATGTCACGAGAATGTTTTCAGACATACCAAATACTATCAGAAACTGGGCTACCCGAACCCAGGACATCGCCTTCGACTTCCAGCTTCCCGCTTCTTACTCACACAAACGCTTTGAGCCTATATCAGCCTTGTCTCGCTCAACCGGATGCTTGATAGCAGCAAATTATTGTATGATAAAATTAATATAAAGCGTATAATTTGTAGTATCATAAAATTGTCATGTAAGTCACTGATCTATATGTCTATTTTCTCAACGATGTATTAACCTGATTTGGTGGACGTCGCTCCTATGTTAGCACTTTCAAGTTGACGAATTGGTGTTAAGGCACACCCTTTATACGGTTTACGTCACACAATATATTAGGGTGTAAGATATGATGACACATATAAATCAAGTGAGGGTTTGGTGTAAGGTCACACTCGTACGGTTTAAGGTTGCGCCATTTTACGGTGTTATATCACACTTTTGAGTGAGGATTTAATGTGAAGTGTGAAATCACACCGTTACTGTGTAATTATAAAATTACACTTTTCAAAAATGATTTGGTGTAAAGTCAAACGATCACAATGTACGATGAAAGATGACACTTTTAGAGAAGATTTGGTGTAATGTCACCATTAACTCTTTCCGTACCGTTGTCGTATACAGACGACAGAAAAACGTGCTTCCTGGTCCCCGTTGTCGCTTCGGGTACATCAGCAGGTGCTTTCTCTGTTAGTCTGTCTGATGTAGAACGAGTTGGGTCATTTCTGAGAGCCTCATCACAACATTCAAGGAGCTGAATAACTAATATAAGTCTCGGCCCGTAATCTTCGTCGCCGCGACGTATTCATCCCAGCGAGAATTGAAGTAGGCCCATTCCTCGTGTGTTCCTGCCACAGGCGCTTGCATAGAAAATATGGCTTTCAATTTTTTTATATGACAGTGGTATGTGTAATCTGTTAAGCTGCTTAACAGATTACACATACCACTGTCATATAAAAAAAAATAATTGAAAGTCATATTTTCTATGCAAGCGCCTGTGGTTCCTGCCGAAGATATGGTTGGCCTTCGAACTTTCTCCACTTTAGCTGCTGGCTCGGGGATTCTCGCATGGACCGCACTGTGTGCCGTAATGAGGGCAGCGACAATGGCGGCGTCGTAATCGCCCGTCTGATGATATGTGCAATTCTGTATTGTATGGCAAGCAAAAGTTGAAAAAAGTCACTATTTATGGATATCCGTAATTCATTGATGGATATCCATAAATAATTCTTAATATCCATAATTAATTCTAATATCCATAATTCGATTGCTGGATATCCATAAATACTTATTTATGGATATCCATAAATCAACTTTAATTATGGATATCCATAATTCATTTATGGATATTAAGATACGAATTATGGATATTTACAGGCGATTTATGAATATCCATAACTCATCGCGTTTTTTAAATATCCGTAAATCATTTTTAAATATCCATAAATCAGCCACCCCTATGTCTGGTTGCATTATTAGAGGAGTTCCGAAAAAAAGACATGCGCATATTAAATATCCATAAATCAGTGAGGCGAGTGTCGTTTACGATCTAAGAACCTCGTTAAGCACCTTGCTCTGATTGGCTGAAAAACACACTGCCAATCTATCGCGCTCGTTTATTGGCTGAAAAACACACTGCCAATCTATCGCGCTCGTTTATTGGTGAATAACAATAGAAAACGAAAGTAGCTTTCAATACAGTTCGGATACACGTATATTTACTTTCCACCTCATCCACAACTTCACGGATAGATTTCATATTTAACATTAATCGCGCAAATCACTAATCTTCCATCGAAAGAAAACACAGCAAACTTTACGAGCCTGAAACAAAATGTTTTTGTTGTGATCAGACATCGTATATCGTCGCATTGTTTTTTTAAGACCGCGATCTTTTATTGTTCATACATTTTGTATATTTATCAGATCCCTCCTTACTTACGTTGTGGTTTCAACAAGTTTTATTGTGACAACAAAAGGATTACTCAAGAGGCAGTGTCTTTATATCAATATACATTTACACAATAAAATAGAATAATTTGTTCTAAAGCGAAAACAAACCAACATTTGACATTTCTGACTGCCTTTTCGGAAAACATTCAACAGTTTCAAATGGTTTTTATCACCAGAGTAGATACATATACATGAATATTGAAATACAACCAGAAACATTGACTACTATGTATACGTACGCAGCATATAAATAAATAGGCTGTCTTCTCATAAGTTGAATCACCTTCGAAGTTGAAGTTGAATATTGAAATTGGACGTTTTAATCAGATAGATAGAATTTGTAATTGTGCAACTGTGGCGATATTGAAAACGAGTACCGTTTCATAATAAAATGTAGCTTTTACGCAGATATCAGAAAACGTTTCGTCAAACCGTACTACTAGCGAAAACCTAGTATGCAGAAATTGGAACAACTTTTAGAAACAAGAAATATTAAAGATCTTTCAAATCTAGGGAAATTTATCATTTTCGACAACAAAAGACAATTGTTTCTAGAAATTAAATAGCAATAATAATAATTGAAAAAAAAAATGAAATCACTCTCTAAACTACAATTATTCAGTAATTTATATTGTTACATATGATCATTGTAAATTTGTGAAATTTTATTGTTAATATAAGTAATGATAAAATGATTATTAAATAGTCTTTGATTTAAGATAATCAATTCATTATAAATATATAAATGCAATTAATATATATATGGTTTTTTTTAATTACTTGCATTTTTTTTTTTTAAATTAATACGTTTTAAATATAGGTCCTGGAGGCTATCCCTACCCCTAGGGACTTAGCTTCTAAAAAATACATTGGCACCCCCACCCTATAACCATTTATAGTATTGCTGGGCATCAAGAAATAAACACAATCCTGTTGTAAATATAGGCATTGGGGTATTTCCCCATCCCTAAGGACTATTATTCGATTTATGGATATCCATAATTCGATTTATGGATATCCATAAATCGAATTATAAATATCCAAAATAAAATCATTGTCAAGATAATTATTTTTTTCCACACAATAAGTTTAGGCGTATAGGCTGATATGGTGTTACAACTTATCAAACATTTCACGTCTAATATTCATGTAGTTTGGACAATGGGAAAAGTAACGAAAAGAGATTTCACATTGGTTACAACATACACATGAAGGTGATTCTACTCAATTCACACGATGCGTGTCATGCGTAAGTTAGCTAGAATTGTGTCTAAGTTTTGTTAATGAAATGTTCAGGCGACGAGGCACTTTAAACTATTGTCTGATTTCGGGTAGATTCACGAAAGTTATTCCAAATTTTGACATACATTTATCAAACAATACGAGAGAGATCTACATATTGTTTTTGCAATGTATCTTTACATATGGTGGCTAATACCGTCAGTACTAGGATATAGCCTATAAATGCTGGTGTCCCCCAAGGGTCAGTTCTTGGTCCACTTTTCTTTCTACTATACATAAATGATATTTCCTGTAATCTTTCATCTCTATTTAGGCTTTTCGCTGACGATACTTCTCTATCCTACGCGTCATATGACCTCAACCTTATTGAGACGGAGGCTAAACGGGACTTATTAAAACTTGAAATTTGGTCCAATGAATGGCTTATGTCCTTTAATCCTAATAAAACCGAGGCCCTCGTAATATCAACTAGATAACTTCCTTTTGTTCCGTCCTTTACATTCGACAATACCCCGATTAAAATAACAAACCACCATAAACACCTAGGAGTCATTCTTTCTGATGATTGTAAGTGGAACGTACATGTAGAATCTATAGTCAATAAAGTAACTAAATATATAGCCACCCTCCGTAAATTAAAACTTATCTTAAACAGGAACACATTAGAAAAAATGTACCTTACATATATACGACCATTACTTGAATATGCATGTGAAGTATGGGATAACTGCGGTACAACAAACTCAATGTTATTAGAAAAGATCAATCTAGAGGCCGCAAGAATAGTCACAGGGCTGCCCATATTCACAAAAAAAAGAGTTCTTATATCTGGAAACCGGTTGGTTACCCCTTTCGAAGAGAAGAGATGCTCGGAAACTTTCCTTATTCTATTCTATAGTAAATAATCTGGCACCTACTTTTCTTATCGACCTACTACCAATGTATATTGGCAACATAGCTCCTTATAATTTACGAAATGCAGATTTATTTAGGGAACAACACTTTCGTCTACAACTATCAAATAACTCCTTCTTTTCTTCTACTTCAAAACTTTGGAATGATTTACATAACACTATCAGAAACTCGCCTACCTTAAGTTCCTTCAAATCTAATCTAAAAAAATCTATGACAGTAAACAATATATATGACAAGCATTTTATCAGTTATGGTCCTCGATAACTAAATATTCTACACAACAGAATAAGAAATCGAGCAAGTGCACTAAGCTATGATCTTTTTAGAGCCAATCTCGTTGATTCACCTGCTTGTCAATGTGGACATCCCTGTGAAGATTCCTATCATTTTTTCTTTAACTGTCCCCTGTATAACAACTTAAGAGGAACTCTTATTGCTGATTTAACCTGGTACGGTCCTGTTAATGTAAATATACTTTGCAATGGTGACACGAATATCTCCTCAACTGACAATATAAAAATCGCCAAAGTTGTGCAAAACTTCTTGAGTAGGTCGGGAAGATTCGACTAATCATCACTTCCTACCCTCCCCCCCCCCCCCCTTCTTTTCATACTATTTTCCTATAATAAAAAAACTTAATCCAAAATGCTCCATTTATCCATATAATATATAAATGTTTTTTCTTCTTATCGATTAAGTATATTTGAATTCATTCCAAACATTTATATGTCGTGATCTTTCCCGATGCAGTCATTTAACTTTATATGTACCTATCTCCTCCTCCTTCCCGCCCCCCCCCCCTCTCTCTCTCTCTCTCTCTCTCTCTCTCTCTCTCTCTCTCTCTCTCTCATTATATTTTCGTTTCTTTATCGAATTTCGGAATATTTGTATATGCCATCATGTGACTATGTTATTGTTTATTATTTTGTTATTATTATGGGAGAAGTCGTTTATAAGTTGGAAAAACTTGCTGACTAATCCCTTTGTCATTATTATATGTCAATAAAATATGTTTAAACTAAAGTACTAGGATCTTTGATTTAAGACCTCGGATTTTCATGTACCATATACAATATTATCATTTAATTAAAATATCAACTATTGAGGGATTTTTTTTTAAATTTCGCAATAGTAAGTATTAATCTTCTTAACACTTACCATTATGCTTTTGGGTCAGATAAAACAAAATAATCAATATAACCATCTATATTAGCATAACATAATTCTCGTGCATACTTATTGCATATATAATTGATTCGATTTCTAGCTCTTTTAAAACATTTATAAATGAGTCTCTAATCGAACCGACAAACACGGCGGATCTGGAGGGGATCGAATGGACCTGAGCGGGATTTTAGCTGTATTATAGCTAAGCTTGTGTTTCATTTTAGTGTTAAGTGCAAGAATGAATGTCACTTAAGATATAAAATGAAGCTTTTATTCATAAACTTATAATTTGGTAACGTTATCTCGAGCTTTATATATGGGACTTAGGACTTAACTGCAATCAATGTAAGATGTACCAGATAAGCAAATAGAATTTAAAAAAGTGAGTATTTAACCGATTAATAGAATAAAATCTTATTATCAATTTCCTTGCATTAAACACTGAAATATTGCACAAACTTCCCCGTCCCGTTCAGGTCCACCATGTTTGTCGAATCAATAATTACCAACCTATTAAGCTTGAAAGCACATCATTAAAAAAAAATTCCATAGAAATGGTAATATTATATACGAAAGCCTATTTGTGTCGATTAAATGAAATAAAGTCAATTGATACATGTTATAACGCGGGGGGAAAACACGTTATTCCGGAAATAAAGCCGCTTGTTTGCGTTATAACGTGAAAAAAGTCGTAATAACGCGAAAAAAAATCACGAAATAATGTGAAAAAACCCTGATAACGCGAAAAAAATCACGAAATAACGCAAATAACACGAATATTTTTGCGTTAGTCATATTTACGAATTAATATGAATTACTTTACATTTCACAAAAAATTCGTAAGTTACGAACGTTCACAAGCAGCTCTCGCTTCTCTCGCTAAGCTCAAAAGTTGCGCTGCCATCGAACTTGTATTCAATTACCGAATATTGTGTGGAAGACAGGTTGCTGACTTGTGTGGAAATTTGTAAAGGGGTGTGGTGGTGGGGTGGGGGGTGGGGGGTTATGCTTCTATATAGCATATATCAGCATATAAGACAGATCTGGCGTTCCATATTCCAGACTGGTGTCTGTGATGTTACTGTTGTGTTATATCGTCTGTATGACCTGACCTTGGTTGTTGACGAGCTTGACTGTGTCGGTGTGCCAGTTACACAGCCACGCACGTCCATCAGATGTAGGACAGATCGCGGTGATGTCATCCGGGTATGAGAACTGATACATGACGGTTGGACAATCAAGAAGTTTGTACCCGACTTCTCCAGTGGACGCTTGACCAGTCTCTGTAGACTGTTTTGGTCAGACTACTGGACATTGGTCGGAGTGTCCTGCCTGGAGATGGTCATTAGGAAGTTTGAAGGTCTGTGATATACTCCTGAGAAAAACACCCCTTTTTCGAACAATACAACTCAAACAACAAAATTCATTTTGGATGACTGACTTTTATTTTGCAGCATGTATTCAATGCATGTACGAAATAAATGTAATGTTTACATTGACAAAAATATCAACTCTTTCTCATCTCGCCTTATTAATTCTAATCTAGGATCTATGCCATCTTCAATAAACATTAGCTTATGTAACGTCCAGAGTTAAAAACCAGAGATGAAACTCAATGAGCCAAAAACTCTGGAAAACCTTCTGACGTTTTACCCCTATTCTATCATTTGACCAATCCTATTATCTCTATGTATCAAGAACATTCCAAACTTTAATCTTTTTACATTAATACTGATAAAATAAAATAACTTATTTTTCTCTAAACGTTGTTCCGTCTTGCGGGTCTCTGGCTAGAATGACTCTATCGCACCTGTACTCTCATTTATCACGTGTTACCTTCACACAAATCTCGTGCACCTTGCCACTACTCATGAGTATTCATACATGCTAATATCCATTTACGAAACTCACAGACATATATTTCCTTCTATACTCCGTAACGCAGGAAAGTTACATTACCGATGGCCTGTTTCAGGTGACTAAGTCTGCCCGACTGGAGTCTGTCCGCCGACTTAGTCTGTCCATATCCGAAGTAAACTCGGCCATGTCTATGTCAGGTGTCGGTGGGATGTCGGAATCGATTTCCCGGATTTCTGATACCGAGTCGTACACGAGTACAGCAGTTCCTGTCTGGAGAGTCTGTTTAAACTCAGATGAGAGTTGCTTCAGAGTATCCAACCTCTCCTCCAGGTTTGTGATGTGGGTCTGAATTAGGTCCATGGCCGCCACCTCCATCTTGTCACAAAATTTTATGTAATCGTCGGTAATCTTGTCCAGTTCTAATTTACACTGGTTATTATTGTCAATTCTTTTTTTGCGAAGGTTTTCGTACAGAGGTTTATATGAAGACATTTTTGTTCTCGATGAAATTATTTCCTGGTTCAATTTTGGAATATTAAGGATTTAGACCCTGTTATTTTGCCATATTGACCATAGATTGAAATTTAAAGTCATATGTCGTTTAAAAGGAGAGTATTTGTAAAAAAAAAATGTGCTCAAATTTTAAGAACACATGTATGTGCACTAGAATATATAGAAAACAATAAAAACAACTACTAATTTAATTACTGAAAAGGTATTTCAACAGTACGTAGGAGAGGCAAAATCGACAAATTTTATTGCAAGTCTCTGGAATTGCCATTAGTAATGTGTAGATTTTTAATACTATAAAATGATGAACATTGTCATCAAAAATCGCAAAGGAGGCTTAAATTCGTCGTTTTGTTTGTTGTCAATGGAGTTTCAATTTTAACATGTGTAGTTGAAGGGCGCCGCCATATTGGTTCCAAATAATAATCACGAATCGTTGAAGAAATTAGCATTTTTAAGACAGGAATAGACACATCTTATAGCTAGAAAGGCTTGATTGTACATATGCAATGTTGTTTTCATATCACATCATAGATCGAAGGCTGTATCCTACAGCGTTATGTCGTAAAATACATTTTATCCGGAACATTCAAGTTGTCAATTCACGTCTTGGAAGTAGCCGGTCTTTTTCGCTGAGTTCCAAAATTGATACGCTTTGTTGTATGAGATTTTGTAATGAGCATTCATTTAAATTAATAACCCTCATCTAAAGAAAGCATTGTATATTGAACCAATAGTAGGAAAATACAACCAGAAACAGAAATATAAATTGAAATACCGATTAACTATTTTGTGCGAAACTACTTCCGGAAGTTCGGTCTGGTGTTGTTCGGATCGATGTAGCGAAGCTGATGCTGGGTCCAGTGGAGATCGGTGCATGCTGTTTGGTAAGTTTTTCATGCAATTCACACGTCACCATTGATTACATTTGTTACATGTTGTTTTTTTTCCGAAATCGGGTAAGTATAGATTATGTAAAATTGTATTTAATCGATGCATTTGACATCTATCAAAATACATAAACATCCGGTATACAGGAAAGTCTTTGAAAGCACATGGTATGGAGTGTTATACGGGAAATAGCTACACGGAGTTTGCTTTTATAATGTTCATTTTTGCGCTGTAAAATAACTTTCAAAACACCATGACAATAAGAAAACGATCTAGTAGTCGTTTTGGTCTTCCTGGAGGGAAATATGGTAAGCCTAGCCTTAAAAATAAGGGCAGACCGGCGTTTGTCTACAAATACAATGTTGTAAGAAATAGGACAAGGTACATGTATCAAGGTGGAAACAAGCGGATATGGAAAATCACTCTACGGCGATACAGGAAATATAACAACACACACCTGTCTAATTACAAGATAACAAGCAATAATGGATTGAAGATGACAATTGAGAAGGAGAAAGATCCGCAAAGAACAACAGGTTATCGTCTCATAAACTTGAGTCTATTTCAGAAATACATTTCTGACTTGACATTACATATGTGTACTTGTGTTAAGGCATGCGAGATGGCAAAAGTTGGTGCAAGTCCCATGAAACAGAAGTAACAAATTATGGGATGGCTTGTATTTTAAGAGCACTGTGTGAAGGATGTGGACTCCAATTTGATCTTAGTACAAGTGAACGGGTGAAAGTTGGTGACTCAAGTCACTATGATGTGAACATTAGGGCTGTGTGGGGTAGCATGGCTACAGGAAATGGGTCGTCTCATCTTAATGAGATACTAGCTACAATAAATGCTCCAGGCATAAAGAAAGGCACTTTTAGTGCAATAGACAGAGATATTAGTAGTTGGTGGAAGGAAGCCCTGCAGGAAGAAATGAAATTAGCAGGGGAGGAAGAGAGGCGACTAGCTATTGAGTCCAATAACTTCCATGAAGGAGTACCAGCAATCACAGTTGTAGTGGATGGAGGTTGGAGCAAGCGCTCTCATAAGCATACATACAATGCCATGGGTGGAGTGGCCATTATCGTGGGTCAAAAGACTGACAAATTACTGCACATAGGCATTCGTAACAAGCATTGCTACATTTGCACTAGAGCAAAAAACACAAAGTGTACAGTGCCAGACCATGAATGTTTTAAGAACTGGACTGAAAGCAGTCAAGCAATGGAAAGTGACATTATTGTGGAAGGGTTTTGTGAAGCGGAAAAAGTTCACGGCCTGCGCTATATCAGTGTTATTGCTGATGGTGACTCATCTATGTTCGCAAATATACAGCAGCAAGTGCCTTTTTGGGGAAAAGCAGTAAAGAAAATAGAATGTGCCAATCACGTTTGCAAATGCTTAAGAGGGAGTTTAGAGAATCTTGTGGCAGAAACCCATCTTACAAAGGAAAACATCATCTAACAAAATCCACCAGAGTTCGCCTCACTAGCGCGGTACGCTGTGCAATACGTGTACGGTCTAAAGACAAAAACAAAGATCCTAAAGCTGCTTCCAAACTCCTAGCTCATGATATAAGAAACTCTGTTCATCATATTTTTCGATGATCATATTAACTGCTCCGATTTTTACAAGGCTAAAGATGGACAGGTTGTCCAGCAGGAACCAGTGCATTCCCCTGATATGGACACTATGTCAGACCAGGTTGGGGAAGTGATGTGCGAGCAGTTATCTCATTGGACAGAAGGATCCTCACTTCAAGCTCAAGAGGGTCCAGAAAAGGTAATATATATATGCGATGCAACTAGTTATTGTTTCAAGTAAGACCACAGCAGAGTGAGGTTGAGGCGCTTTATAGACCCTCATCACTGGTAAACACCAGAGTACTCGGATAAAAATCACTGACCTGCGGCCAGTACCTGGTAACTGCCCACATTAATTGGTATATATGAAACAGTATTTGTAAACCCTGCAGATATAGTTGAAAGGCAAGTCACGATAGAATTAGAATGTCATACACCTTTTCCAATCGGCTACTCATAAAAACACTAAGAATGTAAAAACAGGAACAATATTAAAGAAAAATCACAATTATGCTTATGCATGTATTTCAAGGCAGTTTCTTTCTTTTAACAGGTTCACAGTTACTTCATAGTGAGGTAAATAAGGAAATGCTAAATGATATAAGTATCTTATTGGAACGTGTCGCCTCAAAAGCAGACAGACTAGTTCAAAACACAACAACAAATATTGCTGAAGCGTGGATGCACATCCGGCGGAAAAAAATATCAACTTGTGTCTTAGGGGTTCCTGGCATGCTAGCTGTTATGGCGCTGCAGCATGGCAGAATGCTGGCCCACAATGGGCACCAAAAATTTGGGAAAGATCAACTGCTACATCCCCTGGACATTTCTTCAAAAACTTAAAAGTGTTAAAAATGAGAGAGGCTTGTTGTCTGTACGAAAATATCACCAAAAACCTGACCACGCAAGTCGTAGATGGAAACGCAAAATGGAGGGCTTTTCACAAAGTCAGTCTAAGAGGGCAAAGTTGTCCTATGGACCAGAGGCACTAGACGTGACAAAAGATGTAGATAAAGAAACTCTTTCCTCTGCCTGCAATGAATTTATAAAACATCATAGTCCCCAGTCTTTGTCCCAGGTTTGGAAAACGGAGAGGAAAAAACGTATCACAGTTTCAAACCTTGGAAAAGTGGCTAAGAGAAATCCTCGTATTTCAGTTAAACTATTGGTGGAAGAGATGATTTACACTAAAATTAAGGGAAATGAGTATACCATCAAAGGAATCGCAGAGGAAAGATCAACAGAGCAGGAGTACATCCTTAAAAAGGGAGAAGAAGGAGTAAATGTTGTCGTCACCAAATTAGGATTATTAATTGATCCAATAAACAAGTACCTGGCAGCATCACCAGATGGCATTGTTGAAAAAATTGGAGGGGAAAAGGGACTACTTGAAATTAAAAACACATTGCAAAATAGGAAAATTAATCTGACACAAGCAGCTCAACAAAATAAATCATTTTTCTTACAACTTGTTCATGGCAAACTAACTCTGGAAAAAAATCACAACTATTTTTATCAATGCCAAGGCCAATTAAATGTCTCCGTTTTCCCCTGGCTGGACTTTGTGGTACGCTGTTTGAATCCCTACCAATTGCATGTAGAATGGATTTATCGCGATTAAAAGTGATGGAAGAGTATCTTGCCCAAGGTTAATGCTTTTTAACTACAATGTGCTGTTACCAGAACTAGCAGTTCCTCGTCATGGAAAATATCCTGGTATTCGTGAGCCAGGTGTTTGGGTAGGTTACAGAGCTCATAATTTTTGTAGAAAGTAAGCCCTGTCCTCATCAGATACTAGGTTTACTAATTATAAAGTTTTATTTTATGTTTTAAATGCAATTAATTAATATTGGATTCCATGTGCAAACACTTAATTACTCCTTTTACTTTCCAGTTCATGGACATGGGAATGGTGGACTTGGCCGTTGTGGACGTGGGCGTGCAGGTGCACGTGGGCGCAGACGAGGACACTGCCCTGGCTACAAGAGAGGGAGAAGATCCACATCTCCTTTATGTTTTGAAGAAGATGACAGAAACATTGATAAAGGGTATGTTTATTACTGAATGTTTAATGTAAAGTGATGAACTCTGTCTAAACTCATGCAGGACTCTATCTTTGGTCAGTTCTCAGTTTTAATACAGAGTGAGTTTTTTTTTTATTTTTATGTACAATATATTTTGGGTACATACATTAAAGATATTGAAGTAATTGATTGTATTTGAAAAAAAGTAAGTCCAAATATGATTAATGAACAAGCAATCCTTCCTACAATATCAATTATTATATGTCAAGTTTTTTTCCAATTAATAGGCAAGCAGTATCAGCAGACATAATTCGATCAACACCTGTTCGACGGTCAAGACGTACAAGACGCAAATGTGAATTCACAGAGTACATGTATGTGTAAGAAATTTATGAAAATAAATGTTAATATGCACATCTTCAAATGAACAAACCAATACCCAACAAATTTGTGGTATTTTGTTATATGTAGTTGTATAAATTAAAATTGTTAATTTACGGGTATATCATTAAGAGAATAATAACAAGATTACATAGGGCATGTATGGTATAACATACCCGTTAATCTTGTAGGTATTATATATAAACCTGGGATGTAAAATTCTTCTTAAAGATATAAAAGTTGGGCATTTTTCTGGATTGTTCCTGATTTTTAAGTTACATTTTGAAAGCAACACTACAAATCAATGTATTTTGTTTTCTCTAGTTATGAAGAATATAGTGAATAGGTACCTGGTCCATCAACAACACAGTCAACATCTACAATGAATTGCTGTCCATCAACCAGTACTTGCCTTTGACAATTGCTCGCTATCCACAAGTGCTCACCTTACACAATCATTCCATGTAGTCACCTTAATGACTTTCACCTCATCAATTTCCAGGTATACACATGTTTATGTCTAATTTTGGCTATCTAGTACATGTACCTGTGCTTATTGCAAATGACGTTTGAATGTTAGTGTATAACTTTCCCAAAAATAAGTTTTTTTTGCCTTTTTGTAAGTGAAATGTAGAAAATTATCACACTGATAAAAACTTGTATCATCACTGACAGAAAATCTTAAAGTTTTTGACTATGTAATGCATTGAAGAAATCTTATATCATCACTGATGCTGATATATGATTTTTTGAATTCAATGCAATTACAGAAGACAACATTCTGTGTGAATTGGGATGTCTGCAAATGCATTTTAAGTTAAATTTTATAAATAATTTACACTCGTGCTACGCACTCGTGAAAATATAAGAAAATCTGTCATACTCGTGAAATTTATTTCATATTAAATGGGAAACCATTGAATATCCTATATCTATTTGTTATCTTAAATGTGTCTTTTGTTTTATCTAGTTATGAGGTACCTATTCCAACAACAGTAGTTAACATCCACAAGTGCTCGCCATCCACAAGTGCTCACCTTCCAGACATAGTCACCATATGCTCTCCATCAACAAGTGCTCACCTGCCTGACATAGTCACCATATGCTCTCCATCCACAAGTGCTCACCTTCGACAAGTATTTCATGCTATCATCTAAGTAGCGTTCATCAAATTAAAATTTCAGGTATGCATCTGTTTATGTCTGATATTGTCTGTATATCTGTGTTTATTACAAATTAAGTGGGAAAAGATTGAAACTGTAATTTCCTTGCTCTCTGTCCACAAGTCGTCACCTTCCACTGGTATTCCATGAAGTAGTAAGAAAAACTTCATACCTTTTTGAAACGTGTCAGGTATACAACTGTTTTAGATTTGTTTGTATACAAGTGTTTATTACAAATTCAAGTCAATAAGTATTTCTTGAAAGGATCACAATGAAATATACTGTATGTATTGTCATTTTGTTGTCATCTTCACAATGCATTTTATTGGAAATAAATTAAAGTTTTTTTTCCTTTCATTTCTAGACCTTATGAATGAACAGCATATATTGAGAAGAGAATTTCGGGTATTCCTGATCATTGCAATGGTTTCTGTTTTGGCTGTCTTCGAGGTAATTACTACGGAAGCCGAATAGGACCAATGAAAAAAATAAACTTAGTTGGTATCATTAAAAAATAAATAAAAAATCTCGTATATACGAGTTTCTTTCTCGTATATACGAGATTATTTCTCGTATATACGAGTTTATTTCTGGTATATACGAGTTTATTTCTCGTATATACGAGATTATTTCTCGTATATACGAGTTTATTTCTGGTATATACGAGTTTATTTCTCGTATATACGAGTTTATTTCTCGTATATACGAGTTTATTTCTCGTATATACGAGATTATTTCTCGTATATGCCAGATTATTTCTCGTGCATACGGGATTCTTTCTGGTTTGAACTATCTAACTTGCGAGTTCTTTTTTCTCGTTATCGCGATATGGAAATTCGGTTATCACCAAATTTACATAAATTAATTCACATAACAGCTTAACTAATATGATGAAAACGATATCATGATATAGAAGCTTCATTTAAGTCGCTAGTGTGATATATAAAAGTTGCGAAGACTACTTTTAAATACGTTGTTCGTTATAATAAGCTAGTGTACCCGGAACGATTTGCTATATTTAGCTTATAATTTAGGATGAAACTAAAATGCGGAAAGTGCGACTTTGATGACGACTTTAGTTTTAGAGTTATTGCGATTTTTCTCGAAAACACACCTGAAGCCCAAAGTCGTTGACCTCGTTTCGGTAACCTATGACCATGCAGTGACGTTACATGTTTAAAGGAATCAGAGCCGCCAGTTAGAAAATATATAGAAACAAACGTGAAAACGTGCCTTCAATTTATACAATATACGTATACAATATTTGAATATTAATTTGCGAATAAAATGACTAACATAACAGAAACAATCGAATACCTTGTTTCATATATCTACTACGTATTTAAAGGACTCGTTAAATTTTAAATGTTATGTTTAACGCGTTAAATGGCACTCGTTTTTTTACATGAACGGCCTTTCAGACATGTCTGTGTTGCTACTGGTCACACTGTCGAAGACAGCGTCACTAGATGTATTTATTAAATATCAAGATGTAGCTACATAATGTTAGTACCTTGCAACAACTGTCATTCCGTAGAGTTGTACTAAATTACGTCCGGTTTCATGATGGAGCACACTGTTACATGTAATACGAGAAATAAACGCGTTATTACGAGAAAAAAACTCGTATATACGAGAAATAATCTCGTTATTACGAGAAATAATCTTGTATATACGAGAAATAAACTCGTACATACGAGAAATAATCTCGTTATTACGAAAAATAAACTCGTATATACGAGAAATAATCTCGTATATACGAGAAATAAACTCGTATATACGAGAAAGAAACTCGTATAAACGAGAAAGAAACTCGTATATACGAGAAATAATCTTGTATATACGAGAAATAATCTCGTAAATACGAGAAAGAAACTCGTATATACGAGATTTTTTATTTATTTTTTAATGATACCAACTAAGTTTATTTTTTTCATTGGTCCTATTCGGCTTCCGTAAATTACAGACATATTTTAGAGTATTTTTACCATTTCATTACAACATGTAACATAAAGAAATAAAAGTCTATCACTGTTAAGGTAAATTTTGCAGTGACATAAAATGTATAAAATAATTGTTGAACATTAAGGTTAACCATTTAATGAATATTTTGCATACCCATTACATCAACCTTATCAGCTATTGTATAGATATTCCATAAGTTTAAACAGAAGGAATCAATACAATTTGGTGTTTGTTTTAATGACTTGTAGGTGAAATCGGACATATTTGTGGGTAGCAGCAGCAAGCATCATAGATTGGTGGTGGAAAAAGACATTCTGTGTTTTTTCCTGAGTCTTACGTGGCTCCATGTTGAATCTAGTCAGTTTGAATGCAGACAGTACTAATACATTAGAAACTGTAGACAGAGACGAATTGTGCTGTGTGATGAAACCACTTGAAGAAGAAAATGAAGAAGTTAAATTGAAATTAGTAGTAGAATTAATGGCTGGATTTCTTTGGATGAATTACAGAATGTAATGCATTTACTTCATTACAAATGAAAGATTATTTCTTTTAATTTCAATTACAACTTGCAACCTACCTGGATTTAGAAGGCAGGCTCAATAATGTGGCCAGTAGCATACAAAATTAATTTTTCAAAAGATAAGTCTATTTAACATGTGCAAGCAATTATTATGCAAATGAATCTATAATCTTTATATCATTTTGTATTAAGATTATTAGAAAATCATGAAACTGGCTTGGAAGTAATATTCCGCTGTTATGTAATGTATTTTGTTTGGCCACAAGGGAAATAACTCTTACAATAATCTGTCAAGTATTGGCTTCCATACTAATGGGAAAAGTAGTTCCAACTGAAGAAGAAAATGGCTTCCTTTTCAACATAAACACCACAGTTTATCTTGCTTTTTATATATTATTAATTTGAATGTTTGCAATTATTGGTGTGGTATGTTGTAGTACATATCTGTCTCCTACTCTCTGGGTGATTTGTATTCAAATTGAATACCTCTTAATACTAGAGGACTTGCACAAAGTCAGGGTTTATATGTTGTATCTTATATGTTAAGCATTTTTATTTCATTTTAAGTATCTCTAGCATAAAGATGAATCCTTGCTTGTCATTTTGGTATATGATAGTCCAATATTTTTCTCCAGTTTCATATTTTTATGCAAGATCAATATTTCACTTTTAAACAGTGTCTAAATCCTTAACGTTGTTGGTTTCATTTAAAAAAAATGAATAAGGGTTTGGTTTTCTTTATTGATTTTTGAAATTTCAACAAAACTATCAATATGGGACTTATGTATGGAGATTGAGCATGTCGGGCAAATAAGTGTTTTACAATTTTGGCTCAAAAAAAACCCACGTCATTGTCTTTGTGATCTTTACACTTAATATTTCCCTTAGCCCTAATATGAAGCTATGCCCGGGGGATAAAACATTACCATAATGCGTATACACCAAAGTATACTAAACACGAGCGAGGAGGGAGATTAAGGACATACATACATTGAACCCGACTGGAGTGGTACAGTCGTACATTCATGGGTAAGGGGATAATTTTCTCTTCAAGGGTGGGACTACACCCATACACCCAAGGCCCAGGGAAGTTGATTTATTTAATTGATAGGGCTTAACGTACTTGTACCGGTTACAGCCAAGCAAAAGACACTAAAGGATAGAAAAGGAGGAGGGCGGGGAAATCACTCCCTTCAAGTGAGTTTTTAACCAGAGAGCCAGCGGGAGCTTTCTTCTACAACATAAAATTATTTACATACACATAAAGAAAGGAACATAGTCATACAGTCATTATCATTGAAATAAAATCACATCAAAGTACCTAAATATATATTGATTATACGTGCATTTTCGTTTTAAATGTGTATTATTTTCAGGAATTATAAATATGGATATAGTTAGCATTATATCTAGCCATTTTTGACTCTTCGTTGTTTCAGTCCATGAATTAATACTGTCAAACGTAATTACAAATAAATGAGAGTAATCTTGTCCAAGAGCTCAGATACATTCATAAGTATTTTATCTATAATCAAATAATTATTGTATTTCTTTCTTCTAGTAATTCGTTTAATTCACATCAGGTGAAACGCCCCGTCCAATGTACAATTATATGTTTGTTGTACCTGTCACCGGTTTATCTACCTGGTCAGGTGAATGAAGGATACTTCTGGACGATCTAGAATGAGGTCACCAGATATTATAACATTAATGTGTGTCATCAATGAAAACATATGTACTTATAGTGAAGGGAATCGTACTTATAGATTGACATCAAGTTTGTCTGTGGGGTAAAGCTTATACAAATCACGGAAACTAATGATAATCATGGAAGCCATTCACATGCGGCAAGTTGATTAACTAAACCAGCAACAGACCCTTCGGATTTATCAATAAGTTGTCAACATTTGGGTGATCAACATTAAGCCCAAGAGGGGAGAGATATTGACCCACAAACCTGATAGAATGTTACGGATCTTTAAGGGTCATCTACATAGCAGAATAATGTTGATTTTCAAACACAAATAATTATCTGAAGATATACACAAAAATAGTCATGTAATATACCAAAATGTTTTTTTAGACCATGTAGTTTCTTACAATTAGCTTCTTCTATAGAGATTTGTTGTAAGATGTAGCATGGAATAATTGTAGGTCACGCAAATGACCAAACCTGAAAAATAGCCAGGCTGTCATGCTCACAAGTGTCTTTAGCACAGGGTAGGAGCATTTGACCGGATTCTACTATATGTACGTATAAACGCTTGTTTTGTTTTGACCATGAAATGTAAATGATGGTTTTGAATAATATTACACAAATATGACATATAGGGAAGTATTTCAATTGATAAAAATGTTACAATATCATACTTTTAAGACATCCGATCATACTAAGAAGGATATTTTGGAATCAAATTGTTAAACTGGTGACTTTGTGGCCTTTTTCAGAAATAGGCATATTTTACTTCAACATTTTTTTAAAAACAGTCTTCTTGCCATATCTAAATTTCTTTATAGTGTCTATTAGAGCATTTCTGATGTTTGAAATGCCTCCTAATATGCCATAATTGTATGATATCTTTCACGACCGCCATATAATTTAATTTATTATACATATATTAAAATCAAATCTGGCCAAACCAATGCTCCTATTTTGTGCTTTAGACATTTGTGTGCAAAACGACATGGCTAGTTTGTGCAATAGATGCGATACAAATAAGCTACTAATGTCCCCTTGAAACATGCATTTTTCGCATGTTTTGTTGAAATTTACAAATTACTTTACAAATGACATGTCAACAACAAGTCCTACAGTTAACCGTGATACATACGAAAAGTTCATCAAGTTATTTCTGTTAAATTGTACCATTGTAACAAGTATAGGCTTACAAAATATCACTGTTTTGACTGGATTTGCTGTTTAGATGCCCCTTAACTGAACATTTACAAACACAAACACGGAGACGTTAAAAGGAGCGCGTGATCGATATGTTTTATTATTGACTAGGTATAATCAACAAAAAGTGAAATGATGGAAATGTCTCGTTAATAAGGATTTTTTTGTATCGAGCGTCAACACCAATACAGACCACGCCTCCTCAAACCTTGTACTCGAGTACACAAATACAGAACTGATAAACACAGCTGATAGTATGTCTACACATGTGATCATGTCACACCAGTAGAATGATAAAAAGCACTTCAAATTTGAGAGGATTCGCCAAGAGGTGCAAAGGATAAAGTATTCGAGCGAATTATCTCAAGGTGTCAATAAGTGGGATGCACATTTAACTCGTGATACCGGCAAAAGTACAGTTTGATTATTATACAAAGATTCTGGGGTGAAGAAGTCCGCGTGAAATATAATTGGTTTATTCTAGCTTTGTTTTACGTGTAAATTGTGATCTTTGAAAGAAGAGCATATCAATAATGGAAGAAACTGCCATACAATGAAAATTGCCTTTTTTACTGAGAAAGCTTGAAAACGGTTCATTTATGAAGCACTCAAGAATATATACTGGACGCACAAAATAGTCTTGACCCACAAACTTCATTGCCAATTACGACACAACTTTTGTTTGATTGTTCAATAGATAGACGGTAACCTTGATGAATCTTCTTACTGTTGTATCTATAAAAATCTGGACCAAAGTATTGTGTTGAATCTAGGTCTAAAACTTTTTCTCATAGGTACTACACATTATCAGTCGACAAAATGACAGAATAATCGAAAATACACAAATTAAACAATTAAAACTCTTCATTAGGTCCAACACGAATTCTGTACCTTGAGCTCATTTCTGGATGTCTACAGTTTTTAAGAATCTGTGTGAAATGTCCCTACCTTGTAATCCTTCTTCCGACTGCTAGAATGGCGTCGCAAGATTTGTTCATTATTTTTGCTGATTAAGAAATAAGACAGATCTGAAGAAGGCGCAACTGGTCGAGATGTACGAGATTAACCTGAGAATTTGTCACAGTCTATGTGTAGTTGGACCACTACATCTGTCCAGTCCCTGTTTGTTAACCACTTTACAAACTAAAGCCGGAGGGGACAGAAGCCAATTGTTTACCCCAGCCCAGTTTACTGTAAATACATCTACAGCTGCGGTGTTACTACACCACTAACTAGAATTAAATCGACGACACTTTATATATTATAATCAGTAGCAAATAGGTCTATCTGATGTGAGCGCCACACTCCTTCACATTTTTCACAAACCCAATGCTGTATCCTCCAATCGTCATGGTAGATACACCTACTCAGGTAATCAGTTCAAGTTTTTATGCATTAGCAGCCATTGTGAATAAACCTGTACGTCCCATTCGTGACAAAAGTTATGTACGTTCCTAGCAATATCCTGTAAATCTGACTTGCTGCTACGAGTACCTACATAATATATTGAGTATGCGTTCTTGTTGTCTATTAACACTTTCTCAGCTTTCAGTGTGTCCTTTTATTAATAAATACTCTTTTAACAGATCCCATCTCTCTCCATGTAGAACTACGAGACACCTCGCGCTGATTCAACATGTCTAAAACGACATTGCAACCTTTCTCGTATATCCCTTATGTGAAGGAGATTTACAGGCCCTCTAAACACATTTGTGGTCCTGTTAACGAGTTCTGAAGAACAATATATTCTATGAAAGTCTACCCTCATTGGACTTACCTTCGCCAGACTCCGCCCTGTGGGCATTTCCTCCTACATTGCAGGGTGTTCTGGACTTCAACTGTTCAACACCTTCAAAATGCTACCCCATTCCCGCTGATATATAGCACATCGTGAATGCATTGTTTTCTACGCTCTCCAAACGGCGTTCTACTCCTTATCTGCCAATCTGAAATCCGATCGTGCTTTTCCGTCATATCTTCGGAGAAAACACCTCGGGAGGATGTCGAAGGTTGCCATGCTGGAATTCATATATGAACTACTTACAAGATGGCGGCCTCCAGTATGAGTAAAGTTTGTTGTCTCTGTAACACATACAACAAGAGGTATATACCATTAAACGGCAACAATGCACGCCTGTTAAACTGTACTATGATCACATGTATTCCTAAGGAAGGTAAAACCAAGTTATATATGAAGAAGTGGAAACTCGTTACACTCTTAAAGGCTGATCATAAAACTGCATTATCAGCTTTTTCAATACACAAAAACATTTTGATTTTATAAAAGGAAGATATATTTTACCAGATCAATTGCCAATTTATAAGAAGACGAAGGGAAAATATTTCTGGACTCCTTTCATTGATTGATTTTGAAAAGCTTTCGACTCTTCAGAATTTTATTTTATCTTAAACCCTTTGACTTATATAGATATATTTCATGTTGTATTAAAAACATTGTTCAGATTAAAAAAAAAAATACAACGAGGGTAAGGCAAGGTGATCCTTTTATCCCTTATATTTTCATTTTATGTGTAGAACTACTCTGCTGAAAAAGAATCGGAAATCAATGGCATTATCACATACCTATGTAATCTTACAATAGTGATACAACAAATTTCGGTGGATGTTTTCTGTCGGTTTGTATCACACATGTGTGATACAAGATGTTGTATCACCATACTAGCCGGAACTACTTTTAAGGGGAATTCCCTTTTCCATGAAACTAAAAATAGAAAGTTCATTGGAAGAAATAAAGTGAAGCTGTATCTTACAACATTGATTAAAATTATAAAAACATATTTTTTTTTAAATAAATGCATTTAATTACAAATAAAAATCAATTACTTGAATATTTTTAATGTACGTTTATTTCTCTTAAATACATATTGTCCTCCCGACATTTCTGTCGTCTGCTAGTCTGTTTGAGAGCTCATAGTCTATCATCATAACATGGAACTTTCGGACGTTAACTTTGAAATTCTTCATGATATGATATTTGATGAGGGGATAATAAGGAAGGGTTTGTAAATGACGAAGAAAATCACATTGTTCCTTCACAGCAGCCCGTACAAACATCTAAACCCTCATTACCTGCGTCTTCTCGCCAAGTTATGCCTGTCCCCCCACCAACGCCCGTCCCCCAAACAATGACAACACCGTCTGATCATGTATCTACAACTGCTCCCGAGCGTTCATTCACATCAGGGATAACAGACTTGCGTGATTACATAATGAGTAAAAGAAAATCCGCACTCTCTACTCAACACTGTGTGGTAGCATAATACAAAATTGTTGGGGTTCAGGGGGTGCGACGAAAACAGGCAATTAAAATGGGGGGGGGGGGGGGGGGGGGGGGGGATCTTGAACTGAAAACTGCCAAGAATATTTGGAATTTAATGAAATATCAACAAAAACTCGTGGATGCAATTCAACTCACCAGAGGTCATTTAATCCAAAACTTTTTGTAAATCCCGAGAATTCATCCAGATGTCCAATCAAATCATTTAAACTTTACGCGAAACACAGGCCACACGAAATGAACACTGGAGAATCTCCCTTTTATCTTGCTGTCAATCACAACGAGAACGGTAAACGTTGGTTTAAAAATCAGCCAGTGGGGAAAAATAAGCTTTCTGATATGATGAAAACCATGGCAAACAATGCCGGCCCTGTTAGAAAAAAGACCAACCAATCCCTCCGAAAAACTCTGTGCACAAAACTTTTGCATTCTGGCGTAGCACCGACGACAGTCATGCAGTTGAGTGGTCATAAAAATGTCAACAGTGTGAATAATATTTTGCAGTGGCATCCATGCAGCAGCAACGAGAAATGGGCGAACTTCTACAAATGTCCCCGAAACATCTTTGTCAACAAAGTCTGTCCGATCGACAATTTCTCGTAGTGAAGTGGCAAAGAGAAATATCCAGAAATGAAAACGCGGTCAAACCAGTTAAAAATCCAATGCCAAGGCCATCTGAAGATTGTCAAAATCTTGCCACGGGAATGTTTTCTTGGGCAAATATTACTGGCGGCACATTTAACATTTCCTTTCAAATATCTTCTCAATCTTCCTCTCAAGTTATATCTCCTCCTAGGAAATATCGTAGAATCCTACGAATCACTTGTGAATGAATTGCACGCGCTGTGACGTAGTCGCTCAACGACAGCCCATCAGCTATATGTCTAGGTATGGAGAATGTGTTTGATGCCATCGATATATAGGTTTAATTTGATATTTTTACTATATCCATGCTTAACTAATGCTAAATCAAATTAAATTAAACAGTATTTGTGGAGTTTGCTGCTTGAAGTAAGCGATGTTGTATTTTAAATCATAATTAAATGCCGAACACTTTCACTGACAGTTGGGAGAATTTATTAACATATATCTGATTGAAAATAAAGATTTCGCATCAATTAGTGCTGTGATTTTCCTTTACATTTTCTGTTTGAAAACAGAAGGGAGTTAATCAGTACAAAAATATTGATCAAGTGTAAACTGCCTAGATCTGTCAACTAGGCCTACACTTTTAATCAGTTGACGAACTCATAATGACGAGAGGACGATTTTTTTTCTTCATTGAAAACGAAAATAAAACATAGTGATGTGACGCCACTTGAAACCGCAAATGGATTCCATAATTAAGAAAAGTTGTAATTAATAAAGGTATGTGATAAAAGCAAAACCACCCATATGTGTTGATCTGTCGAGTCGGATCGCCCTCGTTTCTTGCGCGGAGGAAAAATATCGCTCCGCACAATCGTGATATTTTCCTCCGCGCAAGAAACTCGGGCGATCCGACTCGACAGATCAACACATATGGGTGGTTTTGCTTATTTACCCCTTAAATAGTTCAGAATATCTGGTAAACACATTTGCAGATGATACCTATTTCACATTATCTGATGATCCAGTTTGCCTGGAAACAACCTTAAGGGTTTTAGATGAGTTTGCAAAAGTATCAGGCTTCAAAATAAATCTTGAACAATTCTTGCAATATGGATTTGGGCGAAACAGTGTTGTTGGTTGGATAAAAATTATCATGGAATTGCCAGGTCGCATTTAAACTTCTCTGTTTTATATGCAATTTAAAAGAATTTAAAAGAAAAAAACTAATAATTTTGAAGATAATTACAAAAGGGGTTAAAATGATTAAAATATTAAGACTTTGCCCATTTTTATTCAGACATTAACTTGTCTTTCCTGACCCTCCTTTATTAAATACTCCTGGATTTAGAATAGAATAAAATAAATTAATTCTTTTGGGATGGAAAGGCAGACAAAACAAGGAGAAATGTTATACATAGTGATAATATCAATGGAGAAGTACGCCTACCACATTTTTTTTAACGTTTTATATTCTTGGATAAAAAAGATTGTGGATTCCTCAAACCATGCAGCATGGAAAATATCACTTTTAGAAAAGTTTTAATGTATTTGAGGGGATCGGATATTCAAAATGATTAAGATAGATTAACAGACCTATCGAATAAAACTCAATACTTTTTGGAGGTAAGTGTTCACATCCTGAACCTCTATACAATAACACGTATCCCCATGTTTTCACGGTTTTTACGTTTAGAAACAATTTAACTTCGTTAATATCAAAATTTCCGTCTGGTCCTGTCTCATTATTTAAACGGTGAACCATAACTCAGTAGCTGATCAGATAACAATATTTGCAGAAAAACTAAAAGGGCATTCTATATCTAGGAAGGAAGTTGGCAAGCTAATTCATTTTTCAGACGACAAATACTCCAAAGAACAGTTACACGATTCTACAATACCTGCTGAAGAATATGATTAACTGGACCACAGTTGACATCCGCGGAACCTGATAGTGATGTTTGTGGTAGTGCTTTTCAGGAGGTTACCAGGTCAGCGAGCTTTCTGTCCAGGGAAATTTATTTTGTGAGTAAAGGATTTTTAATTCTTTCAGCTGATTGCACGTCTCAATAAAGTAATCTGACACTTTTTGTTGAACTAAAGAGGAATATTGCGAAAGAGTTTTGAGGTCATTTAAAGGAAAATGTTGATAGCCAACTTGGCTAATGGGAAAACAGGAAAGTTTAACGGTAATAATGTTGAACAAAGAGTTTGTACCAATAACATTAGAATATAGAACAAGGACAAAGACCAACATTTTTTTCAGTTCCTCATACATTATTCGTCTGACAAAACAGATTTTTAAGGTAAAGCTTCACCGTATTCACCCCGTATACTGTACGTGAACAGAAGATATATTTTGATAATCTGAAAAATATATTATCACGTATTTTGCTAGCGAACATCCAAGCCTTTTCTTGGATGGCAAAAATATGTTTCCACATAATAATTATAACACATCCAATCATTGATGTATTGGCTCAGACGTCCACAGTTAACCTGTTGAAAAATAGATGATGCACATGACGATAGTGTTTTCGCCATTTATAAATCTCAGAAGCCGGGTAAAAATGATTTGATGACACAGCAAGGATTATCTGTGTAGAGGTAAAAACAAATTGTACTTGACGGCTTTCGGAAACATAAGATAATTAATAATTCAGAACGTGCACCTGACAGTGGAGCTGTTATCGTTGCAGCTGTTCAGGAGGACTTTAGCGAGTCAGTGCGTTGTATTCGAAAGAAATTAATATTGAAAATCCAGACCGAATGCTACTTCTGATATGACTGTTGGAATATGTGTCCGCCCTAGGACAGTGCATGGGTGGATTGTTCTGATCATTTTCCAATGAAATGTAATGTGTCACTTCTAAAGGAATACCTGATCACAGTAATAACTCGACAAATATATAAATTGCAAGGGCGCGACCACGCCGCGGACTGAACGCACAAAGAAAGGGAAAAATAGTCAGAACAAATAATGTTAAATTAAATAATTTTTAGAGACCAACATCCTTTCCTCCAAAGAATCTTTAATGTAACCATCTTTTGCCGTCTCGGACTTCCATCTACCGTGCCTTTTGAAAACGCGTCCCAAAACAGCATGATTTGCACGATACATCAGGTCCAACAAGTTTAATAGGTTCTTTCTTGTCCTTGGCTCTCGATAAACGTGGCCTGTCCCCTTCCAGGATATTTTTCACGAGCACCGAATCCGTTGGGGAATCACATCCAAGAATAGACAGAGCTCACTTAATAGTGTAAAAATCATGTACAATAGGGCTTGGCGAAGAACTTCTTTGCACTAAGCACGCTAGATATAAAGCTACGTGAAAGGCCTTAGCCGGTAAACAAGCACCTTCTGATAACTCCGAGACAAAGCCCATTTTTTCCATTTAAAAAACCCTTTATGATAAGACTTGGTAGTGCCTGATGCTGTACTCTCTACTAGAAGTCCAGAAAGTGTTCCAACAAATCCGGCTAAGGTCTCAACACGGCTAAATTAATCTGCCTGCTCGTTTTCGTCCCTAGGGATCCATTCAATACCAATGGATAAACTATTAGCCAAACAGGTATCAAAACTAGACAAGGCGAGATTCTGTAAATCTGATTCCATACTGCCTTTGTTGACAACACACACGATGTTCTGGTTATCGGTGTACCACTTGACCTTTTGACCCCTTAAGACGTGCACCAATGACATCAAAACATAATTGACAGCTGACAATTCACTCCAGGTTGAACTCTTGGACCTTTAGATCTCCACACCCCATGCGATGTTCCAGATGGATCGTCTACAACATGACCCACATAACCTATACTGCTAGCGTCACCACTGACACTTCTGACAGGAAAAAGCAAAACAGATTTTTTTGTCTCGTTAACATGACCATGACTTGTATTTTACCGTCCAGTCAGAGCTTTCCTTCAAAAACTCTGACTGGACAGTAAAATACAAGCATTCCATGATGGAGACACCGATATATCAATGCTCAAACGCATAGTCATTATATAAACAACATTCCCTAAAATGTAGGACATTGAAATGACCTGAACAACAACTGAAGATAATTTCCTTGTGCAAACTACTCCATGTTCTTTATATCAAACAAAACTGTAGAAATACTCATTTATAACTTATCAAGCATAGACCGTGGGATCTTCAAAATTAATTTTACAGTGTCTATAAAATTCCACCAAAAAACTAACTGCCTGACAAGAACCCAGGTCAATTTTGCTGGTTTAGGAACAAATACACTTTGGATTAGATCATATTTCACTTGACTAGCTACACATGTATTGACGTATAGGCAACCTCATCGGAATGTTACCACAGCCCATCGTCCAAATACAAAAGAATCTCTTTTCCCATTTCTTAACTAACGGCCTTATAATCTTAGTAAAAATATAACAGGCTGAGCTAAAACCAAATGGCAACACTGTAAAAGATATTTTACGGTTTCGTCAAAACACCATGAAAGCCGAATGAATGTCGAATTTAAAGCAAAAACAATCATGCTTAATAAATTGCATGGCGACACGAATGTCCACAAATATAACGGTACTTTTCCACAAATGTGCATTTACATGTCTCAAATCTAAAATCAGTTCTTGCCAGAATTTTGTATCGACACTGTAAGAGGGTTGACAACATGCGGTAATTAGCTACATTCTTCAACGAGAGTTCTAGCTACAAGGTCTAGAATAACATTTTCAACAAACATCTTATGTCTCAAGGCTGACTGGTTATTTCTTAAGCACGAGGAAACTGACGTAGAATCGAACGGTATTTCATACTGATGTCTAATTGTATCTAGAATGGAATCACTACAAGGTATATCTTCCAAAAATAAAATGCGATTTCGTAACCTACCGCTAACTTTTATATCAGCCTGTCTCTATTCATACTCATAACATCGTCAGTGAAATACTAATCTTTCACGAAGTAAATCCTTTCCGATCGGAAGGCTTGCCTTGGCTTAACTTGGGCAGTCGTCCCTCCAGTTGGTGAAGGAACTGCAACTGAAACACCCTCCACCTCGTCGTTGCTGCGCGTGCGTTGGTTCTTCTGTGTAGGCGCCAACGATACCTGCTCCTGGTTGAAAAGCGGACCAACCATTGAACTATAACTCCTGACACTGAGGCCCACGAAAGTGCAGCTGATTTGGAATGCCATTAACGCTAGAGCTAGTACCGGTAAATTTGCAGAAAACAGACTTCTTGTTTTGTTTTTCCTTAGAGCACGGTTCTTGGCCGCGTTGATCCTACCCTCATCTTCTGAATCACTCGCGATTGGGTTCTGTTCATACTGACGCACAGATTCCCATCCCCCCGTCACTGGAATCCGCAATCTTAAACTGGATTTTATTGCCTTCCTACTTCCACTTAAAGGAATATTCCACTTTCAATCTTTTGACTTGAGACGACACCTGTGCAGGCGCCCCCTTTACTTCCCCTTTGAGGTCACTAATCTTCTGACGTAAATTAGAGTTAATTTCAGCAATGTTGTCACCCTGTTTATTTATTTATGGGTTTTACGTCCGCTATTACGGCCTTACGGCCTTTCAGCTGACGAGAACAAATAGGAAATTGAGTAGAGTGGGTACAGTATGTAGTGGAAGGAGTGAGTAGGAAAGGAGAGAAGGGAGTCGGTTGGAGAACGTATCGGTAATTTTTGAGACGACTCCCCGAGTCCGAATGAATCCTAACCTGGCACTGTTTCGTAGCAGTTACACCTACCCTATCGAAGATGAGTAGAGAAGAGAGAAGACCCTACCCTATATATAAATTTGGTTTATAGAAGTGTTTGACGTCCGTCTAATTAATACCTATTAAATATTATAAAAATAGAATATTGGCCTAAAAAACCCTATCCTCTGGGCCGGCGTTATCACATCTACTCTTCAACGAAAGATCTCGGAGGGATCTTTATCGTGCAAGTTGGACATTCTTACACGAAGCACCGTTTTAAGTCCCTTCCGACGGACTAGGTCTTAGTGCTTAGTTGTTAGTTTTAAGTGTTGGTGTCTTATTTTTTGTGTCCTCGCTTGTAAGCTTCCTTCGATGTCTCTCTTCCATAATATGCACTGTCCTCTTTGCCAAATGTCAATACTTTCTTTAGAGCCACACAATTCCAACATTACTAGTCTGTACACATTCCGACGTTTTACTATGTAGTTGTGATGTGTAGAGTGTGGATTTAGTACTGTGGTCGAGAAGAAGTAGTGAGGGATGAGGGGTGATTATGATACAAAACATGTAAGCAGGGTTTGTTGAAGGCCGAATGGTGCTGGGAATAATTTGGTATATGGGTTTTGTGGGCAGGTGGTTGGAGGGTCTAGCTAGTGGGAGGGTAGTAGGAAGAAAAGAGTGAGGGCTGGGGCGGGGTCCTATATCCCTGGGGGTTGGTTGGGACGTGTATGTGTATGTGTATCGTGTGTGTGGGCGGTGATGGGTGTTGTTCCTAGAGTGTTTTCCTATTGCGAAGGTTTGTTGTATGTCAGGTTTATGTGATAAGACAGTGCTCACTTAGGATGTTATTTAAGTGCCCCAGCAATGAGGACGCGACTGTAAAATATACATTTGACTTTACATACTTGTGTGGTGTATAGTGTGTGTTGTATGCTAGGTTCATGCAAAAGAACAGTGCTCACTTAGGATGTTAGTTAAGTGCCCCAGTAATGAGGACGCGACTATAAAATACACATATGACTTTACATACTTGTGTGGTGTAAAGTGTGTGTTGTATGTTAGGTTCATGCGATAGAACAGTGCTCACTTAGGATGTTATTTAAGTGCCCAAGCAATGAGGACGCGACTGTAAAATACACTTGGTTTGTGAGATGTATATCAGGATTCTGACAGAGAGACCCGCCTGTATTTCTACTGTGTCGCATGATAAACGGCGTGATGTCTCCCCGTCTCGACCCGCTTGTTGTGTGTTTGTTGTAGTTGTGTTTTTGTGTCCCGATAGGGAGACCCGCCTGTATTTCTACAGTTTCGCATGATAAACGGCGTGGTGTCTTCCCCTTCTCGACCCGCTTGCTGTGTGTTGGTGTGATAGAACAGTGTGTGTATGGCTTCCGACAGGAAGACCCGCCTGTATTTCTACAGTGTCGCATGATAAACGGCGTGGCGTCTCCCCGTCTTTTACCATATGGTTCTTATACATGTATATAGTGTGTGCAATGATGTGTCTTATATATACAGGTAAGCATTGGATGCTGATTGTCAGACAATCACAATACTCTTAGCAGGGAGTATACAACTCGGACCACTCCGTAGAAGACAAAAATGACAAAGAGACTAATATCCTCTCTCCGTGAGTTTTATGAAAAGGAATTATATTTCTACTAGTTTGTGTCATTTAGGTAATTCACCGAACACGATGATTTACGTGTACTATGATCAACGTGGTCGCACACGTGCGGCGCGGATTACAAACGCACCACATGTCGGCTCGCATTCAACATAAAACAAATAATGTCGTTCTAATTCGTTTACTCACCCGATCGAAATAATATCTAGTTTGGCTGAGGTAATCGACACAGAAACCGACATGTCTGACCACAAAGCGACGAGTGTAGAATTGACTGATATTCTGATATTGCAAAGACATATATTTGGGAAGTGATATGTTATAGTGACGCAAGTTATGGACTTTTTAATAGCAACTTAGATGAAACGACTGGCAAGACCTATTTTCTAGGGCACACTCCCCAGATGACGTGGGACATTTTTACATCTAGATTTCTGAATATAGCGATGAGGGTATATCGACGAAAGTAGTGACAGTACGACCAAATGACAAACTTAAGAAGATAAATAAAAAAGAAAGAGACAGACTACTGAAAACTTTCAAATCTAATCGAACCTCAATGAACCTTTCTAACTTTAGGAAACAATGTAATCATGTCAATAATCTTCAGAACAGCACTAAAGAACGTTTCTATGCGAACATAAATGGCATTCTTTATCAATATTTAGTTTCAAACACAATAAATGTCTGGAAAATTGTTCGCAGGCTAATACAAACAGCAGATGCAGCTTATATTACACCTCCAATTAGAAATCAATTTTGGCAAATTGAAAATCCACACGATGGATAAGCTAATATCTTAAATGATTACTTTGTTTCCATTGCTACTATTGGCGATACTAACACTGACGTACCAGCTGTAGAACTTCGGAGGGACGAAACTATATCTGAAATGCCTTTCAACTTAAAAGACATAATCGACATCCTAAAATCGTGAATATTAGTAAAGCAGTGGGTATTGAGTCTATTGAAACAATTAGGCACAGCACGTAAGAGGATACAGCAATATCGGTAGCACTTCTTTGGAAACTGGTATCTTCACGAAACAGTGGGAAAAGCGTTAGTAATGCCATTATTTAAAAAGGGAGATAGGCATGAAACTTCAAATTACAGACCTATACCATTACTTAGCACTGTTGGGAAAGTTTGTTTGAACGATTAATTGTGAAATATTAGAACAACAACATTCCTTAGTATATAAATATCGGTCTGGTGTTAAGCCGGGTCATTCAACAGCGCTCCAAATTATATAATCATATCACAATTTATGTCAAAAAAATTAAGAAAAAATGTCCAACATGTTAAGTTTTTTGTGATATATAAAAAGCGTTCGATCGTGTTTGTGGCACAAGGGGCTGATGGTGAAACTGGCAAATTACGGTATTTCAGGGAAATTGCTAGATTTGGTAGGTAATCTTTGTTGTAAATAGTAAGTCTTTAGTAACATCTACAAAAGCAGGTGTGCCCTCAAGGCTCGGTATAAGGCCCTCTTTTATTTATTTTATATAAAAACGACAAAACCGATAACCTAGAAATTTTCTGTAAATTATTTGCAGATGATACTTCCTTACTGTACTCGGATACATCTCCTCCAACAAAGATAGATAGCGATCTAAGTCAAATTTAACACTGGGTAGATAAGTAGATGGTAAATTTTAATCCTGGTGAGACGGAGGCATTACTTGTTTCCAACTTTGAGCTTCACTATGTAATTGAAATCAACTTTAATAATATATAAATGTTGACATTGTAGAGAGTCATACGCGACTAGGAGTAATATCAAATGGAAATTGTAAATTGAGTTGCCATATTGAAAACATTGTGAAAATGTATCAAAACAGGTAAGTGTTTTACGAAAACTGAAGTATGTGTTGAACAGACGAACTTTAGACAAAATCTACAGATCATAATTCTTCCTTTATTAGAATATTGCTGTGAAATACGGGAGGGATGCACTCTCAGTGATACAGACAGTTTAGAAAAACTCTAGCTATAGAATATATTCGTATAATTACCGGATTACCTTTTTATACAAATAGGTAATTAATAATTATTATATTCTGAGAGTGCACTAAAACCATTAACAAAGAAAGGAAAGGAGAAAATTGCAACTTTTCTACAAAATTCACGCTAATCTTATGCCGAGCTATCTTACAGCTTTACTTCCTCCTTTAGTTTCGCAAAATATGCAATACAACCACCGTAATGCAAACAACTACTGTTTACCTAATTCTAGACTTCATCTTACTAACACTTCTTTCCCCCCTCTTCTATTCGACTTTGGAACAACTTAGAACCTAACATAAGACGGAGCGTGTCAGTCTCAGTATCTAAAGACACTCTTCGTGAGCTTATTGACATAGATATTCCTATTTACTATTTAATTGATAACAGGAAAACTACTATTTTGCATGCCAGGTCACATGCAAGATGTAGATCGAGTACCCTAAATGACGACTTATTTCATGCTAATTTGATTGATTGCCAACTTTGTCAATGTGGACACTATATAAAAAGATGCTTACCATTTCTTCTTTAATTGTAACTGCAACTTATATTACATGGAAGTCATGATTTAACAAAGGAAAAAACGAAAAAAAATATGTCTGCACACTCAGCAATATATTCGTGATACAAACAGATTTTGATTTCTGTATCTCCCTCCGCACTATTCTTCTCACTCTATCACTCCCTCCGTATCGACTTTCATTCTCTCCCTTTAGTCAAATATGTCCCTTCAATGATATATATGTATATATAACTAACCACAGCGTATTTGATCTTTCTCAATTCATATGCCATTTGCGAAACGGATATTTCAGAAGGAAAGGAAAGCCAACGGTGAATGGAAAACATGGCATGAGATATGATGAACATTGAACAGCTGAAAGTATGGAATAGTGTAATGTTAACAAATGTCAGCTGATCACTCACTCAGTCTAAAAACACTACTCTAAAACTTTCTTGTTACAAATGTTCTAATTATTCTTAAAAAATTGTAAATTAAATTATGACTCAAAAGCTGAATCGCCCCAAATCTGTTTTGCAAACAGTGGGAAGTCTGATTGTGTTAGACAACGAGTGTCTTTCATTGACAAAGTTCTTATGACGAAAGACTGAGTCTGCATTATACTATAGATATTACTTGATACCAGTACGAAAGAGTACTCCAAACAAACCATGCTAATATCTAAAAGGCTGACGTGGCAATGGACACAACTGTTGCATTTTTTATGTGAAATCCTCAAGACCCAATTGGCATATATATAAATGATTTTTATACCATGTTGACTTATATTATTATTATCATCATTTTTAAGAGAGTTTCAAAAAGAAAAACAATATAATAAATAAGTAATTAATCAAGAATAATATTGAATAATAATACAGTATATGCCAATTTAGTTTCTGCCCTCAGTAATAAATAATATGCCCGGGCTTCATCAGTTGAGAGGCATTTTGTACATATATATATATAATTTTTTTATCTACTTTTTTTTTAAAGTGTCCTGACTTGTCTTACTGCCGTGTAGACCTCCGTCTTCTGCATGTAGTCAATCTAAGTAAATACATTAGAATTTAAGACATTTGTTTAATGTAAATTTGGTTAATTAAAATTTTAAGTTTTCATTGAATGAGTTCAACTATTTCATTATCTTACACTTGCCTCATGTAATTTTATAAAATAAAGTTGAGAATTCATTGAATGACTTATATATGCGAGTTCTATAGACATCATATGTATCTCTATGCATTTTAACCATACATGTATTTATAGAATATTTCTTATTTCTTTTACTGAACGATGCTTACCTGGAGACCAGCTTCCTGAACCTTCCACCAAATAGCCTGGTTCTAGTGGAAGTTGTAACTTCTGATGGCAACTCCGGGGATACATGCTCTGGTAGCCGCCCGCGACGCTTTCTCAAAATCTGCAACACCCATCTAGATGGCAGCTCGACCAGGTAAAAGACCAAGTATAGTCTCAAACACCTAAAACATACTACAATTATTAGCTTCTCTTTGGGATTAATACTATGTAGTATATATATAAATTTACGACGGATGCGAGCGAAACATTTACTAAACGACTTTACAAATATGACTGCATACAACTTCTAATTGTCACTAACCACCTAATGTTTTACCTTCACATAATTCGCGGTTTGTCGGCGTGTCATCATGACAAATAGCAGTGGAACTTGCTTGGTGTTTTCATTGGCGTCTGAGGAGATGAATCCACGAATTGAAAACAAATGCACAAAATGGTGCTTGACAACATGATAACAAAATTAACGAAATTATTTTATTAGTAGTATATAATTTAAGTACTCATTCTTATAATGAAATTGGAAATATCTTGAGTATGACAGTATAAAGTAAATATCTTAAGGTATAATATTTGGAAATAATATTGTGTATAACAGCAAAAAGTACATAGTTTAAGGTTTAATAAACTTAACATACTCAGTATAACTTGCTATTGAAAAAAATAGGGCTGTCACAGGTACAAAGTTTTTGCCATGGGACCACTTGGTCTTTACAACCCGACCCGTACCCGGTTACCCGTTGGCCTGTAGACTTGTAAGTTGTAGCCCTGTACGAACATTTAGAATAGAACAGGAGAGGCCTTCAATATTATGAACATGGATTTGTTTGTGTTAAATGAATACTTTGAATAGTTCTTACTTCTTAGTAGAACATTACTGTTTTCGAGGCAGCATGTTTTGCGGCCCTGAAAAAGTGTCAACAGACGATGTAACAATGTAACTGTTCCTACAGGAGACATGTTTACAGAGCACTTAACATCAATGTTTAATGGGTTCAGGTAGACAATTTCAAACCTGGGTCTGGATCTCGTTACAGCCCTAGACAAAAATAGGTAACAAATTATCATCATGATCTGTGTTTAGACATACCTTGAATGTTCCGTGGACGTACCAAGTCTGAATGTCCGAGAGCAAATCAAGCTGTTCCTGAGTGGAAGAGACGAGGCGTCACTGTCAGTCGTTAGAGACGTCTGCTTGGAGAAATCCTTGTGGAGGAAATTACGGGCAATCTAATAATAGGAAATATTATCATTAGAACTATTACAATATATATATACACATTAATGAATTTGAATTGGACTTTCAAATTACGTAATGTTTCTTTAGATTACGCAATTAAGTTGGTGAATTAACATGTATCAAATGTTTATAACGAATGAAGTAACTTATGCCAGTTGTGCTTACATCAAAATCATCTTCCTGGGATTCCTATGATCGGAGAGATTCCCTGGCACGGTTGGCAATACGGGACAGGTTGGTCAGTTTTCGCCCTGCTGGCTGGAGGAAGTTCCCTGTTGCCCATTGTGTAAAGAACCCTCTCTGCAATTGTCCAAGAAGACTGAAAGAGACATTTTACAGCCCGCTCCTTCACCTGTAATAAATGTATATCTGTGTTTACTTTAACATTTCAGATATGTTCTACACGTAAATATATTAATGAACTGAAGTAATTGTTTAAAATTGAATGATACTACATATTATTACCCAATACACATACCTAACATACATATGTACATATTATTACCCAATACACATACCCAACAGACATATGTAAATATTAATACCCAATACACATACCTAACAGACATATGTACATATTATTACCCAATACACATACCTAACAGACATACGTACATATAATTACGAAATACACATACCTAACAGACATATGTACATATTATTACCTAATGAACATACCTAACAGACATATGTAAATATTATTACCCAATACACATACCTACCAGACATATGTACATATTATTACCCAAAAAACATACCTAACTGACATTTTTACCCAATACACATACCTAACAGACATATGTACATATTATTACCCAATACACATACCTAACAGACACATGTACATATTTTTACCCAATACACAACCTAACAGACATATGTACATATTATTACCCAATACACATACTTAACAGACATATGTACATATTATTACTCAATACACATACCTAACAGACATTTGTACATATTATTACCCAATACACATACCTAACATACATATGTACATATTATTACCCAATATACATACCTAACAGACATATGTACATATTAGTACCCAATACACATACCTAACAGACATATGCACATATTATTACCCAATACACATACCTAACAGACATATGTACATATTATTACTCAAAACACATACCTAACAGACATTTGTACATATTAGTACCAAATACACATACCTAACAGACATATTTACATATTATTACCTAATACACATACCTAACAGACATATGCACATATTATTACTCAAAACACATACCTAACAGACATACGTACATATTAGTACCCAATACACATACCTAACAGACATATGTACATATTATTACCTAATACACATACCTAACAGACACATGTACATATTATTACCCAATACACATACCTATCAGACACATGTACATATCGTTACCCAATACACATACCTAACAGACATATGTACATATTATTACCCAATACACATACCTAACAGACACATGTACACATTTTTACCCAACCCACAACCTAACAGACAAATGTACATATTATTACCCAATACACATACCTAACAGACATATGTACATATTAATACCAAATACACATACCTAACAGACATATGTACATATTATTACCCAAAAAACATACCTAACAGACATTTTTAGCCAATACACATACCTAACAGACATGTGTACATATTATTACCCAATACACATACCTAACAGACACATGTACATATTTTTACCCAATACACAACCTAACAGACATATGTACATATTATTACCCAATACACATACTTAACAGACATATGTACATATTATTACACAATATACATATCTAACACACATATGTACATATTATTACCCAATACACATCACCCCCAGACAACCCACACAAGAGCGGTGACACAAACCGACTACCCGGGCTCCCACGTTTGAGTGACTTAAACTACTCTTAAAACCTCTATGAACACAATAATGTACAAGTTTCCATTCCAAGTCCTCCTACAGTATCAGTAACCAGACTGATTTCCTGCCATCCCTCAGACCCGACGTGGTCCCCGGCACTAGACAGCTATCAAACGTGCTACCGGAAACCCCCCCCCCCTCAAACCCACCCCCTCTCCCCGCCCCCCTATAACACCCCCTGCACCAAGAGACTCCCGAAAGTTGAGAATTAGTGGCATAGCTCAACTAACGAATCGCAGTACACGCCTTACAATCAACCACCTACACTTTCAACCCCCAAACCTCTCTCCCTATCGGCCTAGATTGAACGAGCCCCCACTATCGCAGATCTAAAATCCAAAATCGTACACACGTTAATCCCTCCCCCGGCAGCCGCAATCCCATTCCTGAGGACCCCCTGGAACATTACCCAATACACATACCTAACACACATATGTACATATTATTACCCAATACACATACCTAGCAGACATATACATATTATTACCTAATACACATACCTAACAGACATATGTACATATTATTACCCACTACACATACCTAACACACATATGTACATATTATTACACAATACACATACCTAACACACATATGTACATATTATTACCCAATACACATACCTAACACACATGTGTACATATTATTACCCAATACACATACCTAACACACATATGTACATATTATTACCCAATACACATACCTAACACACATATGTACATATTATTACCCAATACACATACCTAACAGACGCATATACATATTTTTACCCAATACACATACCTAACAGACATATGTTCATATTATTACTCAATACAAATAACTAACAGATATTATTACCCAATACACATACCTAACAGACACATGTACATATTTTTACCCAATACACATACCTAACAGACATATGTACATATTATTACCCAATACACATACCTAACAGACATATGTACATATTTTTACCCAATACACATACCTAACAGACATATGTACATATTAATACTCAACACCCATACCTAACAGACATATGTACATATTATTACCCAATACACATACATCCCGGGGTTACAACAGCATTTTAATATGTCACAGTTTGTAAACATGACTCACAATGGCCTTGTCTTTCGATAACCTCACATAACCCGGGAGTATATTAGATAACACCAGAACAGCTAGATCTACACATTCTTGTGGGCGTTCATCCCGAGAACCCACGTTTGGCAAGATTATTTACCAATCAGAAGGATTGTTCAATTCAGTTGATTTAAATTTTGATCAAAACTGGTATTATCAGGATGAAAATAACAAATTGATGGAGTATAATTCTGGTTCAAACTGGAAATGTTTATTCAGAAAGTAACAGATTCATCAATATGACAAGAAGGAAGTTAATCAGTGTGGCTGTGAATTCTGAAGGTAGAGAAATATGGACAGTGTAAATAAGTGTGGCTGTGAATTCTGAAGGTAGAGAAATATGGACAGTGTAAATTAGTGTGGCTGTGAATTCTGAAGGTAGAGAAATATGGACAGTGTAAATCAGTGTGGCTGTGAATTCTGAAGGTAGAGAAATATGGACAGTGTAAATTAGTGTGGCTGGGAATTCTGAAGGTAGAGAAATATGGACAGTGTAAATTAACATTCTGATGCTGTCGATGGACAACTTGGATCATCACAGTAAACCTGTGACATCATGAGTTAGTTATTCTCTTGTGTTTTTACATTACTGATTGTTTAACATCAACAGATACTGGACGGAAAGTATAACCAGGATTTCATTCTTCAAATACATCAAACAAAACTCCAATTTACTTGATAATAATACAATATTGCTCTAACAGCTGAAATTGTAATTTTCATCTAAATGGCAACAGCTAAAATACCTATCCGTACAAAAGGTCAGACAACCTGTGTTCATCACAAGGGGAGACAACTGGAATTCTATTGTGAAAAATGTCAAGAACTTGTTTGTCCAAAATGCCTTTCCTCTATTCACAAAAGCCATCCGGTTTGTGACCTCAGTGAAATCACTCCTCAGAAGAAACAAGACATTATAAACTTTATTGACAGAACAGAACAAAATGACCTGGTACAAATTGGTAAATACATCACCTCGACTGATACACTCCTCAATGAAAATGACAGTACATTTGAGAAACTGTCACATCAGTTGAGGATGCAAACAGACAAATTAATAAAAGACCCTTGACATGCTCACAGCAGAGACACTCTCTCTTT
Organism: Pecten maximus; assembly: GCF_902652985.1. Classification (NCBI taxonomy): domain Eukaryota; kingdom Metazoa; phylum Mollusca; class Bivalvia; order Pectinida; family Pectinidae; genus Pecten; species Pecten maximus. Next base: position 45,053,631 of record NC_047020.1, read on the forward strand.
ATCAGAAAATGAAAGAGGACAATTCAAAGCTGATACAGAAATACAAACAGGACCTGGGGATGTACGACAAACAACTCAAACAACAAATACAGGAATGTAAGACAGCACTTCAGCAGGGTTCTGACTTAAACATTTACGATACAAGATGTGAAATAGATTCCCAAATACATTTCCCTGTAAAACCTGCCCTGGGTAATGTCAGCTTCACTCCAAACACAAATCCTCAAGGTCACCTAAAGCTTGCTCTTGGGAAAGTTATCATCTCAGGTCAAGGTCAAACATCAACTGACCAGGATCGGTCAGTCTCAACATCAGATGGTCAGGGACAGTCCTCTACACAACAACAATCAGGAGATAAAGGGACGAAAGCAGTGACAAGGTATAAACTACTGTCAGAGACCAAGGTGGTGGAGGAGTGGAGATCTCCATGTATTATTTTATCTGTATGTCCCACCACTGATGACCAGGCCTGGACCAAGGACTATAAAACATTAATTCTCCTGGACATGAAGGGTACAGTAATACAGAAGGTCACACACAAGGCGAGGATCAATGACATCAGTCTGTCACCAACAACACACAGACTGTGGGTCTGTGACAGAGAAAACGACATCCTGGAGCTGGCATCAGGACAACTAACACACAGATTCAGAACCAAGGAGGAACCCAGGTGTTTCTGTGTTACAGCCAGTAACCATGTCATTGTAGGCATGCCCAAACACATCTCTAAATTTACCACACAAGGTCAGATGGTGCTCACTACAATGGTTGTAGGGACTGGGAAACCATTAGTGTGTACACCATGGAGGATCACAGAGTGTCCTGTCACTCACAATGTCGCAGTGATTGATTTCAGTAATGAAGATGATGGTGGTGATGGAAACAAACATGTTGTTGTCATGGATACTAACTTCCAGGAATTGTTTGTATACAGAGGTGACATCCCCAGTACATATAAAACATCACAAACAGGAGGTGAACCATTTGACCCCTGTAGTGTGGTGTATGATAGTGTGGGGAACCTCATCATAGGGGACTGTAACAACGACAGGGTCCTACTCCTCAGTGGAGGTGGTGAGTTCCTCAGGATCATACACACAGACACAAACTGGGCATGGGCTGTAGGTGTAGACAGGAAGGATGTCCTGTGGGCAGTGTTTCGTGGTGGTAATGTAAAACTACTACAGTACAGCAGTATGTGATAGATAGTATAAAACTTCTACAGTACAGCAGTATGTGATAGTTATAATAAAACTACTACAGTACAGCAGTATGTGATAACTATAAACTAAAACAGTACAGCAGTATGTGATAGTTATAATAAAACTACTACAGTACAGCAGTATGTGATAGCTATAAACTACTATAGTACAGCAGTATGTGATAGCTATAAACTACTTCAGTACAGCAGTATGTGATAGCTATAAACTACTACAGTTCAGCAGTATGTGATAGCCATAAACTACTACATTACAGTAGTATGTGATAGCTATAAACTACTACAGTAAAGCAGTATGTGATAGCTATAAACTACTACAGTACAGAAGTATGTGATAGATATAAATAAAACTACTACAGTACAGCAGTATGTGATAGCCATAAACTACTACAGTTCAGAAGTATGTGTTAGCTGTAGACTACTACAATAAAGCAGTATGTGATAGCTATAAGCTACTACAGTACAACAGTTTGTGATAGCTATAAACTACTAAAGTACAGCTGTATGTGATAGCTATAATAAAACTACTATAATACAGCAGTATTTGATAGCTATAAACTACTACAATACAGCAGTATGTGATAGTTATAATAAAACTACTACAGTACAGTAGTATTTGATAGCTATAAACTACTTCAGTACAGCAGTATGTGATAGCCATAAACTACTACAGTTCAGCAGCATGTGATAGCCATAAACTACTACAGTACAGTAGTATGTGATAGCTATAAACTACTACAGTAAAGCAGTATGTGATAGCTATAAACTACTACAGTACAGAAGTATGTGATAGATATAATAAAACTACTTCAGTACAGCAGTATGTGATAGCCATAAACTACTACAGTTCAGCAGTATGTCATAGCCATAAACTACTACAGTACAGTAGTATGTGATAGCTATAAACTACTACAGTAAAGCAGTATGTGATAGCTATAAACTACTACAGTACAGAAGTATGTGATGGATATAATAAAACTACTACAGTACAGTAGTATGTGATAGCTATAAACTACTACAGTAAAGCAGTATGTGATAGCTATGAACTACTACAGTACAGCAGTATGTGATAGCTATAAACTACTACAGTACAACAGTTTGTGATAGCTATAAACTACTAAAGTACAGCTGTATGTGATAGCTATAATAAAACTACTATAATACAGCAGTATTTGATAGCTATAAACTACTACAGTACAGCAGTATGTGGTAGCTATTAACTATTACAGTACGGCATTTTATTTGATAGCTATAAACTACAACAGTACAGCAGTTTATGTGATAGCTGGACAATGACTGACCACTTGACCTGTGTTATGCGCTGTACAATTTTTTCTTCCACTTCATCTTTATTTTTTATATGTACCAGAAAGACACTATACTGATTTGTACAATTTTCTCACAAAGAGTTATGTCCTTTCTGCCATACACGGGGTGAATTTTCAAAATTATATTTCAAACATGTCTATGTTGATGTAAATTGTTTATAAAGATAATTTATTACTAATTAGTAATTTAACTGTTTCATATCTGTTGTCTGTGTTCTTCCAATCTATCGATTTTGGATCAATCTCTTAAATACCCAGTAATACATATAATTGGTCTCGGTCATCCATGTTTAATCTATATGTATGTAAGTAATGTATAGCATATCTATAAAAAAGCTATAGGGTATTTATACCTTTTGTTTTCTTGTGAAACAGATATGTATTGTCTGTAGTGTTACTTAGTACTTTGTAAGTTTGTAAATGATGTAGGCGTGCTTGATTGAGAATTTTATCATGTACCTACATGTATACTATATACCTTATAGTAATAAGTATTATTTGTATATATTAGGGACTTAATTTGGTTCACTTTTGCCTCATATTGATCACTGTGGTTTGACAAATAAATATTCAGAATGACGTCACCTAGTTGGTCGTTTGTCAGTTGGTCGATGATGAGAACCCATGACTTCACCTACTTGGTTGTTTGTCAGCTGGTCGACGATGAGAACCCATGACTTCACCTAGTTGGTCGTTTGTCAGTTGGTCAACGACGATAACCCATGACTTCACCTAGTTGGTCGTTTGTCAGTTGGTCGATGATGAGAACCCATAACTTCACCTAGTTGGTTGTTTGTCAGCTGGTCGACGATGAAAACCCATGACTTCACCTAGTTGGTCGTTTGTCAGTTGGTCAACGAAGATAACCCATGACTTCACCTAGTTGGTCGTTTGTCAATTGGTCAACGATGAGAACCCATGACTTCACCTAGTTGGCAATTTGTCAGCTGGTCGAAGATGAGAACCCATGACTTCACCTAGTTGGTCGTTTGTCAGCTGGTCGACGATGAGAACCCATGACTTCACCTAGTTGGTCGTTTGTCAATTGGTCAACGACGATAACCCATGAATTCACCTAGTTGGTCGTTTGTCAATTGGTCAACGATAGGAACCCATGACTTCACCTAGTTGGTCGTTTGTCAGCTGGTCAACGATGAGAACGCTTGACTTCACCTAGTTGGTCGTTCGTCAGCTGGTCGACGATGAGAACCCATGACTTCACCTAGTTGGTCGTTTGTCAGCTGGTCAACGATGAGAACCCATGACCTCACCTAGTTGGTCGTTCGTCAGCTGGTCGACGATGAGAACCCATGACTTCACCTAGTTGGTCGTTTGTCAGTTGTTCGACGATGAGAACCCATAACTTCACCTAGTTGGCAAATTGTCAGCTGGTCGAAGATGAGAACCCAAGACTTCACCTAGTTGGTCGTTTGTCAGCTGGTCAACGATGAGAACCATTGACTTCACCTAGTTGGTCGTTTGTCAGTTGTTCGACGATGAGAACCCATGACTTCACCTAGTTGGCAATTTGTCAGCTGGTCGAAGATGAGAACCCATGACTTCACCTAGTTGGTCGTTTGTCAGCTGGTCGAAGATGAGAACCCATGACTTCACCTAGTTGGCAATTTGTCAGCTGGTCGAAGATGAGAACCCATGACTTCACCTAGTTGGTCGTTTGTCAGCTGGTCGACGATGAGAACCCATGACTTCACCTAGTTGGTCGTTTGTCAGTTGTTCGACGATGAGAACCCATGACTTCACCTAGTTGGCAAATTGTCAGCTGGTCGAAGATGAGAACCCAAGACTTCACCTAGTTGGTCGTTTGTCAGCTGGTCAACGATGAGAACCATTGACTTCACCTAGTTGGTCGTTTGTCAGTTGTTCGACGATGAGAACCCATGACTTCACCTAGTTGGCAATTTGTCAGCTGGTCGACGATGAGAACCCATGACTTCACCTAGTTGGCAATTTGTCAGCTGGTCGAAGATGAGAACCCATGACTTCACCTAGTTGGTCGTTTGTCAGTTGTTCGACGATGAGAACCCATGACTTCACCTAGTTGGCAATTTGTCAGCTGGTCGACGATGAGAACCCATGACTTCACCTAGTTGGCAATTTGTCAGCTGGTCGAAGATGAGAACCCATGACTTCACCTAGTTGGTCGTTTGTCAGCTGGTCAACGATGAGAACCCATGACTTCACCTAGTTGGTCGTTTGTCAGCTGGTCGACGATGAGAACCCATGACTTCACCTAGTTGGTCGTTTGTCAGTTGTTCGACGATGAGAACCCATGACTTCACCTAGTTGGTCGTTTGTCAGCTGGTCAACGATGAGAACCCTTGACTTCACCTAGTTGGTCGTTTGTCAGCTGGTCGACGATGAGAACCCATGACTTCACCTAGTTGGTCGTTTGTCAGTTGTTCGACGATGAGAACCCATGACTTCACCTAGTTGGCAATTTGTCAGCTGGTCGAAGATGAGAACCCATGACTTCACCTAGTTGGCAATTTGTCAGCTGGTCGAAGATGAGAACCCATGACTTCACCTAGTTGGTCGTTTGTCAGCTGGTCAACGATGAGAACCCATGACTTCACCTAGTTGGTCGTTTGTCAGCTGGTCGACGATGAGAACCCATGACTTCACCTAGTTGGTCGTTTGTCAGTTGTTCGACGATGAGAACCCATGACTTCACCTAGTTGGCAAATTGTCAGCTGGTCGAAGATGAGAACCCAAGACTTCACCTAGTTGGTCGTTTGTCAGCTGGTCAACGATGAGAACCATTGACTTCACCTAGTTGGTCGTTTGTCAGTTGTTCGACGATGAGAACCCATGACTTCACCTAGTTGGCAATTTGTCAGCTGGTCGACGATGAGAACCCATGACTTCACCTAGTTGGCAATTTGTCAGCTGGTCGAAGATGAGAACCCATGACTTCACCTAGTTGGTCGTTTGTCAGCTGGTCAACGATGAGAACCCATGACTTCACCTAGTTGGTCGTTTGTCAGCTGGTCGACGATGAGAACCCATGACTTCACCTAGTTGGTCGTTTGTCAGTTGGTCGACGATGAGAACCCATGACTTCACCTAGTTGGTCGTTTGTCAGCTGGTCAACGATGAGAACCCTTGACTTCACCTAGTTGGTCGTTTGTCAGCTGGTCGACGATGAGAACCCATGACTTCACCTAGTTGGTCGTTTGTCAGTTGTTCGACGATGAGAACCCATGACTTCACCTAGTTGGCAATTTGTCAGCTGGTCGAAGATGAGAACCATGACTTCACCTAGTTGGTCGTTTGTCAGCTGGTCGAAGATGAGAACCCATGACTTCACCTAGTTGGTCGTTTGTCAGCTGGTCAACGATGAGAACCCATGACTTCACCTAGTTGGTCGTTTGTCAGCTGGTCGACGATGAGAACCCATGACTTCACCTAGTTGGTCGTTTGTCAGTTGGTCGACGATGAGAACCCATGACTTCACCTAGTTGGTCATTTGTCAGCTGGTCGACGATGAGAACCCATGACTTCACCTAGTTGGTCGTTTGTCAGCTGGTCAACGATGAGAACCCATGACTTCACCTAGTTGGTCGTTTGTCAGTTGTTCGACGATGAGAACCCATAACTTCACCTAGTTGGCAAATTGTCAGCTGGTCGAAGATGAGAATACAAGACTTCACCTAGTTGGTCGTTTGTCAGCTGGTCAACGATGAGAACCCTTGACTTCACCTAGTTGGTCGTTTGTCAGTAGTTCGACGATGAGAACCCATGACTTCACCTAGTTGGTCGTTTGTCAGCTGGTCAACGATGAGAACCCTTGACTTCACCTAGTTGGTCGTTTGTCCGTTGTTCGATGATGAGACCCATGACTTCACCTAGTTGGTCGTTTGTCAGGTGGTCGACGATGAGAACCCTTCCCTATTCTACAATGACAAAACAGGTAAATATTCACTCTTGAGTATGGATATTCCGAATGATTCTGACGCTGATATCATTTAAAATATCGTTTAAAGATGCCTTGTGGCAACTTAACTTTGGTATTGAGACCTAGAAGACGAATTTTTTCCTAATTTACACTGAATGGACGTTGGTTCTTTGGTAATTTCCCCACTTTTATTTGTAGCTTTGATTGTATCTGAAAATCGTTATTTTCTCTAAATCAATTCAAATGTCGAGGAGAAAAACAAAAATAAACCAGAGCGCGGACTTGGGACCTAACTCGACACTTTGGGCGGATAAATCATTTGCATCATATGGTAGGCCTGTGGACAGTTGCACTAGAACATAACTTTTTGTTCATGCTCCTTTTCATGTATGATTTCAATATAAACGTAGACAGAACATGTGCAGTTACAATTATAAATTTTCATCCATAATATGAAACAGTACCTTACAGTATTTATAAGTTTCCTTTTTCTTTTCAATTAGTGAAATTATTTTGATAGTCTATAAAACTGATGGATGGATCTGTATCTTCAATTTAAAGTGGACACGGGTACCCTCTGATGTAAAATTTTTCTGATTGATTTTTTTTTTAATATCAGAAAATCAATTTTGATATCAAGACTTTGATAACATGATATAAAAAGGAAGCCTTTTTCTTGTTCTAAAAATGGATTTTCGATAAAAAAAAATAATATCAAAAATAAGTTTACCTTTACTTTTCTTGTTTTTAGATCTTTTTTAAATCAAACATTTATTTTCATATCTATTAGATGAAAAAAATACACGTTGCATACCAAAAGTAATTTCTTGAAACCAAAAGCTAGTATTCTTGATGTTTTTTTTAATACATTGAAAATAGTGTGTACAATGTAAATACCTCATGATGCTAAAGGCAGACATGTGTTAAAGGAAAATAGTAATGTTTCTTTTCAAATTTTCTTAAATGGGGAGGGGGTCAAGTTACATTCTGAGATATGTTGCGATTTTATACATGTAATTTGTTTTTCTATACCAACAAAGATTACTGCAGTAAGGGTTCTTATGTAGAAATCTTATAATTTTTGTACCGTCAGCTTTTCCAAGGGGAGTAAATTCCGTCATCATGATCAATAAATGTGGTCAAAAGAATTGGACAGACATGCAATTGTTGACAAAGAAGAAAAAATGACTTGTCTAAGAAAACCCAATACCGCTGTACTAGTTCAGGGTCAGGCATTGTGCCATTCGCGTCCTCTCTCTCTCTCTGATACTTTTTCACAGCGAAAATCCAGTGAAAAGTATTATATAGTTACAAATAAGAATTATATTTCAAGTAAAATCATTTTGATAGATATATCACAGTAACTGATATGCTCGGGGAATGGAAAAATACTTCAAATTAACCGGTTTTCAATATAATCGGGATCCAGCCTTTTACCGACATATTTCAGTCGTTACGTCAAACAAGACACCACTGTTCAATATAGTTGATTTTACTTAGTCTGTATTAATAATCGTTTCCAAAATGATAATAGTTTCACAGCTTATTAAAAATAATGTTAAGTTCGACGGGAGAAGTCTTCGACTGTTGCTTGTTTTTGTTTATGTTGACAAAAACTTCTACTTATATTCAGAGGGTGGTGAAGTAGTCTTGAGAAAGACGCATGACTATTACTTTCAAGTTCAGTGCTAGTTGAATTTGACTGGAATTGATATTTGTGACTTTGTGGTTTTTGTTCCACCAAATGATATGACAATTGTACAAATCAAGCGTGACAAGGACTTTTTTCCAAAAGCAGGTCGTGAAAGTTTACCATTTGTGTTGATGACCTACAAAGTGTTCATGTTTAAGTGATGTGTAGGACTGTTTCAATTAACATAACTCCTTGATGCTGCATCAGTTAAAACTTTGAAAATTGAACTGTATCCAGAAATCGATGGAAAAAATTCTGTGAATAATTGGATTTATGTAAAACATAAAGTAATTTATATCATCTATTTGATATGTAATTAGTGAGTTTCCGGACTGATATAGTAGTCCGGTTTTGTTATTAGTTAAGTGTATAGTTTCCGGATTGTTAAGATTTTCCATTCCGGCTTTTAGTACCTCCCAGAATGGATAGTCACGTGATGTTTTGATTTGGATGATCACGTGACTACTACAGAAAATTTTCACTGCCACGGATTCATACTATTCAGAGGAGGGCCTTACCACTAGTGGAGGCGTTACAAGTATGCAGTCAAACAGGTGATAGTGATGCAAGTGTAGCACCGACTTCCCCCTTCCAGACCCATTCGCTATGCAGTGGATACGGTGTTGTTTAATGTAAAGGCAGATGATCTTAATCGTCGGCTAGACAGATACATCAAAGGCATGGATGGGGTAATTTTTTTTAGACTGACTGGATTTTGGTCAGCAGCAAGCCAGCAGAAGGTTTATGACTCTGATGGTGTCCACCTCAACACAGAAGGCAATAAAAAATATTATAATAATTTGAGAGGTGCCTTGATATCAGCATTGAAGCAGTTGGATTTGTAAGGTGGGTTTTTATCATTTCCCTTAGGGATTCCACCTCCTACATGTACAAAGTATATATACATTGTGCAAATAACAGTTCAAATATGATTACTCTGTGTGGATTGATATATGACCTCCCTGGGTCAGGGGGCAGAGTGAATTTGTACAATATTTTATGTTAAGCTGTATCTTTGATTTGATATATCATTGCATAAGTTCAAGCATGATAGCAATGTATGCCCACTTTGGGTATATCCTTTCTTCAGCTTATGTGTACATGCCTATGTCTATATATAGGATACATGTACTTGGTGACCTTAAGGTCAGTTATATGGTCGAGTAATGGTACTGTGTTACATTCTGTTAAATGCTGTGGGAGATATCCCCCAGTATTTTCAGGCCATATTTATTTTGAATTGGGTAAACGTATTACCCACACATACTTAAGTATGTTTTGTTCACTTGATGACCGATTGCGATGGTCAGTTGTATGGTCGAGTAATTGTAACTGTGTTACGTTCTGTAAAATCCTGTGGGAGATAAATCATCAATGTGTCAGCCGGTTCAGGGTTGCTCAATGTTAACAGTGTTACATTATTTCCCACAGTTTTTTCAGGCCATATTGTACATGTTGTTATTACATGGCACATACATACTTAGGTTTGTTTTGTTTATATGATGACCGAATGGTCAGTTGTATGGTCGAGTAATAGTAACAATGTTACATTCTGTAAAATGCTCTGGTTGGATATAAAACAGGTGTACATGTTAACCTTTACAGGTTAATTATGGGTTATGATGATACACCTAATAGTTCACCAGATATGCATTTTCAGGCCATACCATATTAGAAGTGCAGGTATTATATGCACAATTAAAAACACTTTTGTATTTATGAGAGTTTATTGATAACCTCAGTCAAGGCCAGTGTATGGTCATGTGCTTGTAACAGTTTTGCAGTATGATTATATACTTGGTGAAGTATTTCAGGCCATAATTTTTATAATGAGTACAGAGCCACAAAGATTATTAGTGGTAGCTTGTTAACTCCATAAGAACAAACATTACAACACACTATTACATACAATTTGTAAATGTTGTATGATGAACAACGATAGTCTGGCCAAGTTTGTTAACAGTAACAATATCACACTGTTACAGTATTTCAAGGATAACCTGCTAGTCCAAATAGTCATTGAACATAATTTAATGTCATTGAAAAGAATATGACAATTAGAGCAATATGTCACTTTGGACATGAGTGTGGTCAGTTAAACGATATGTTGTGACCACTAGTTGGTATTAAATGTTTGTTATTGTCATTACAGTAATAGCAAGGTCAGGAAGAAGACATGCAGTGACAAAGGGGGTCAGGAGATGAGCCTAACCCTTAACAACAATGAAACAGAAAAAAGAAACCCAGCAGCAGTTGAGACAACTCGAGAATCAAGGAGAAACCTTAATGCTGTGGCTAAACGGAAACGACCTTCAGCAGCAGCTGGATCAGCCCAACAAAATGTCAATTTGTCTGATGGAAGCGATGAGGTGGAACAGCCTGACCTAGCTGGGGCTGATGACCAACGTCAGGCTGCAATGGTGCAGGCCATCACGGCACAAGTTCTGTCCACTTTGGAGGCTAGAGACAAGCCTAAAGGCCGGGGGAAAAAAGTAAAAAAAGGCGACGCATATCACCAACACCAGTTGTATCAGGTACTGACTCTGATGACAGTAGTAGCAGCAGCAGCAGTAGTGATAGTGACTCTGATACTAGTTCAGATAATGAGTTTGATACCCCTTCTTCTGCTCGTCTATCTTGCCCCATCGCTAGTCAAATTGATGGTAAACTGAAAAACAAAATATGGCAAAACAAGTATATTTATTTGGCCAAACTGCTTCCACAAACTAAGCTGTTCACCTCTGACTCGATTAGTTTTCAGAGTACGGGTCGGTCACAATTCAAAGTGACAAAATCTAAACAAAAAATCCCTTAGGGATTCCACCTCCTACATGTACAAAGTATATATACATTGTGCAAATAACAGTTCAAATATGATTACTCTGTGTGGATTGATATATGACCTCCCTGGGTCAGGGGGCAGAGTGAATTTGTACAATATTTTATGTTAAGCTGTATCTTTGATTTGATATATCATTGCATAAGTTCAAGCATGATAGCAATGTATGCCCACTTTGGGTATATCCTTTCTTCAGCTTATGTGTACATGCCTATGTCTATATATAGGATACATGTACTTGGTGACCTTAAGGTCAGTTATATGGTCGAGTAATGGTACTGTGTTACATTCTGTTAAATGCTGTGGGAGATATCCCCCAGTATTTTCAGGCCATATTTATTTTGAATTGGGTAAACGTATTACCCACACATACTTAAGTATGTTTTGTTCACTTGATGACCGATTGCGATGGTCAGTTGTATGGTCGAGTAATTGTAACTGTGTTACGTTCTGTAAAATCCTGTGGGAGATAAATCATCAATGTGTCAGCCGGTTCAGGGTTGCTCAATGTTAACAGTGTTACATTATTTCCCACAGTTTTTTCAGGCCATATTGTACATGTTGTTATTACATGGCACATACATATTTAGGTTTGTTTTGTTTATATGATGACCGAATGGTCAGTTGTATGGTCGAGTAATAGTAACAATAATACATTCTGTAAAATGCTCTGGTTGGATATAAAACAGGTGTACATGTTAACCTTTACAGGTTAATTATGGGTTATGATGATACACCTAATAGTTCACCAGATATGCATTTTCAGGCCATACCATATTAGAAGTGCAGGTATTATATGCACAATTAAAAACACTTTTGTATTTATGAGAGTTTATTGATAACCTCAGTCAAGGCCAGTGTATGGTCATGTGCTTGTAACAGTTTTGCAGTATGATTATATACTTGGTGAAGTATTTCAGGCCATAATTTTTATAATGAGTACAGAGCCACAAAGATTATTAGTGGTAGCTTGTTAACTCCATAAGAACAAACATTACAACACACTATTACATACAATTTGTAAATGTTGTATGATGAACAACGATAGTCTGGCCAAGTTTGTTAACAGTAACAATATCACACTGTTACAGTATTTCAAGGATAACCTGCTAGTCCAAATAGTCATTGAACATAATTTAATGTCATTGAAAAGAATATGACAATTAGAGCAATATGTCACTTTGGACATGAGTGTGGTCAGTTAAACGATATGTTGTGACCACTAGTTGGTATTAAATGTTTGTTATTGTCATTACAGTAATAGCAAGGTCAGGAAGAAGACATGCAGTGACAAAGGGGGTCAGGAGATGAGCCTAACCCTTAACAACAATGAAACAGAAAAAAGAAACCCAGCAGCAGTTGAGACAACTCGAGAATCAAGGAGAAACCTTAATGCTGTGGCTAAACGGAAACGACCTTCAGCAGCAGCTGGATCAGCCCAACAAAATGTCAATTTGTCTGATGGAAGCGATGAGGTGGAACAGCCTGACCTAGCTGGGGCTGATGACCAACGTCAGGCTGCAATGGTGCAGGCCATCACGGCACAAGTTCTGTCCACTTTGGAGGCTAGAGACAAGCCTAAAGGCCGGGGAAAAAAGTAAAAAAAGGCGACGCATATCACCAACACCAGTTGTATCAGGTACTGACTCTGATGACAGTAGTAGCAGCAGCAGCAGTAGTGATAGTGACTCTGATACTAGTTCAGATAATGAGTTTGATACCCCTTCTTCTGCTCGTCTATCTTGCCCCATCGCTAGTCAAATTGATGGTAAACTGAAAAACAAAATATGGCAAAACAAGTATATTTATTTGGCCAAACTGCTTCCACAAACTAAGCTGTTCACCTCTGACTCGATTAGTTTTCAGAGTACGGGTCGGTCACAATTCAAAGTGACAAAATCTAAACAAAAAATGGTGCTCAATAATATTGAGCAGTGGACAACAGCATTTTTGAGGTTTGTTGCCATTTATTCAGAAAGATTTCCTAAGGAAATCCCACAGGTCATCAAGCACGGTGAGTTGGTTAGAGATTTGGCGAGCAGGCGAACGGGTATGGCTTGGTTGGAATATGACCAACAAGTAAGAAGGGATATTGAGGTGAGATCCATTCACTGGGGAGAGTTCCATACAGAGTACTGGGTAATGGCAAATACACCTAGACAAGTGTCATTTTCCAACAGTGACCAGCCCTTTCGGGATAACTCAAAGGGGTTTCGTGCCAGACACAAATCTCGAATACCAAATGGCCACTGCTACATGTTCCACAAAAAAGGCAAATGTGCCAAACCATCCTGTCCATACCAGCACTCGTGTTTCCAGTGTGGACAGTCCCATTCGGTGCTCAGTTGTTCCAACAAGAGACCAAACACCCAAAAGGCTCCCAACAGAAACCAATTTCTTGCCAAATGACACAGTCCTTAGTGATATTGTTACACCAGTCAAAGCAGACATCTTGACCGAGTTTTTGCGAAACTACGATAATGTCTTGAAAGATTTTTTGGTAAATGGATTTTCAAAAGGTTTCCGAATACAGTTTGAAGGTACTCATCAGTTTAGAGTGAGCCGCAATCTATTATCAGCCTTTCAAAATGAGGAAATATTACAGGAGAAGCTAAACAAGGACATTTTAGCTAGGAGAATTGCAGGTCCATTTGACAAACCTCCTTTCCAATTTTTACAATGTTCTCCTATTGGTTTGGTTCCCAAAAAAGAGGCAGGTGAATTCAGAATGATTCACCATTTGTCATATCCCGAGGGAAAATCAATCAATGATTGTATTCCAGATAAATTTTGCTCTGTATCATACAATACAGTGGATGATGCAATAGGTATCATTAAAAGACTTGGTCAAGGATGTCTGCTTGCAAAAACAGATATAGCTTCAGCATTTCGCATTGTCCCAATACACCCATCTGACCATAAGTTACTGGGTATATTTTTTCAAGGTCATTACTATTATGATAGGTGTTTACCCATGGGATGCTCAATTTCCTGTTCAATTTTTGAGAAAGTCAGTACAGCATTGCAGTGGATCGCTTGCACAAAGTTTGCTATTCCAAACATGTTACATGTACTGGATGATTTTTTGTTCTTGGGTCCTCCAAATTCAGGTATATGTGCACTAAGCTTGGCACAGTTTATAAAGATGTGCAATGTCTTGGGTATCCCTATAAAATCGGAGAAAACTGAGGGTCCTGCATCAGTTTTGAGTTTTCTGGGGATTGAGCTAGACACTATCAAAATGCAAGCTAGATTACCAAGAAAGAAAATTGAAAAAATTACAGTAGCCCTTGGAAAAACAAAGAAAAGAAAGAAAGTGACGTTGAGGGACCTTCAGTCATTGATAGGTCTTCTTAACCATGCATGCTGTGTAATAGTGCCGGGTCGTGCATATTTACGCAGGCTTATAGATCTTACTAAGGGAAAGTCCAATCCTCATCATCATATTCGGCTTAACAAGGAAGCTCGTTTAGACCTTCATGCATGGAGTTTATTCATTGATTCATTCAATGGAAAATCCATTTTTTTAGACGATGTGATGCAGAATTCTGCTAAACTTCATTTGTACACCGATGCATCAGGTGCATTGGGTTTTGGAGCAGTATGTGGGACAGAGTGGTTTTACGGTCAATGGGATGAGAGTGGTATGGAAAGTCATGATATAACACTCAAAGATTTTTTTCCAATTACATTAGCAATGGAAGTGTGGGGACACAAATTTGCTAATAAGTGCATTTTGTTCCATTCTGATAACCAAGCTGTTGTTAGTATTATCAACAAAATGTCCTCAAAACATGCCTATGTGATGACCCTGGTTAGAAGATTAGTCGTAGTGTGTATGCATCACAATGTTATGTTCCAAGCCGAACACATTCCAGGAAGGCTGAACGTTTTACCTGATTTACTCTCACGTTTGCAGATAAACGATTCAAGAAGTTAGCGACAGCAATGGATCAATTTCCAACCAGGGTGCCACAGCAGTTGCTACGCCTTTGACGGCAACAGCCAGACCTCTCATTGATGCATCTGTGTCAACTAATACACGTACAGCATATACCACTGCTATGAACTCATACACCAAATTTCATTTCCAAATGTTTGGGAGAGATCACACTTTCCCATTACTGGTTTCAAATGTGATAAACTACATCGCTTGGTTGTATGATAAAAAGAAATCACCTAATACCATTTCCACTTAGCGGGATTAGCGTATGCTCAAAAACTACAAGGGTTTATGGATCCCTTGCAGTGTTTCCTTGTTAAAAAGGTGTTGAAAGGTGTTCACAATTTGTCAGGTGGTCATGATCTACGGCTTCCTATTACCCCAGCTATCCTTAAAAGGCTAATACTCGCTCTAGGCCATACAGCGCCAAGCAAGTTTGACCAGACCATGCTTAGGGCTATGTTTACCTTAAGTTTCTTTGCATTCTTAAGGGTTGGAGAAATAACATCCCGGTCTCCACAAGGTGACAATAGGAATGTGGTACAAGTTTCTAATGTGTGCATGGACATGACTCACAAGAAACCGACACACATGTCTTTAACACTAAAGTATTTTAAACACCATAATTCGCACAGGCCTGTGGAATTGCAAATCACAGCGAAAACATGTAAACACATTTGTCCTGTACGGGCTATGGCAAAGTACCTAAAGCTCAGAGGCGGTAGCGTTATTGGCCCACTATTTACAATAGATGGTTGCTTTCCGGTATCTCAGGCTTTCTACATAACCAAATTAAACCAGGCTCTTTCTTTTGTTGGCTTAAACACTGCACATTATAAGTCACACAGCTTTCGCATAGGGGCAGCTACTACAGCTTTTCAATGTAATATACCTGAAGATCACATTCGGCTTATGGGGCGATGGAAATCAGATGCAGTCAAACGCTATTTTAGAATTTCAGTGTTTGATGGCATGTAACTCCACAGTTGAAGATTCATTTTTGGTTTTCATCTCGGTTATGTCAGACTGTCTAAGGCAGCTGATATTTTTTGGGGGACTCAGCTCAGGTATTTTTTCTATGTGATATTGGGACCATATTTCAGTTAATCAAGACTGTTATTGGCAGCTTTACTGGTATGGATATGTTGTACACCATACCATTACTCAGTTACTCAACATATTTGTTACATTTTTGCTGAATTTATATTTTTATAAGAAGTTGACTGTCTGAGGCAGCAATGTTGTTTTGTAAATAGTTTACATATTAGTTTGTGATTGTAATAGCAATATGGATCTAGTCAGTCAAAGATATCTGGTATAAATGTATAAAAGTGTATATGTCAGATTTACTGAGCGCAGCTGTGTTTCACAATTTATCTAGTCATCATACAGACTGGATTTACATTACTATGAACTTTTAATGCAACCATATTAAGCGGCACAGAAGTAGAGGTTACCTTAGTCTTATATCTAGTCTGGTGCACAGGCATACATGTAAAATGCTAAAAAAGATTACCATACAAGGTATCCAATATATTTGAAAGACTGTCTGAGGCGGTTTTCAATACATGTTTAGCATTAGTTAATTCTGATGCCCAGACATAGATTGTCTACTACAACAGATTAGTATATTAATAATCCAACTTAATTTGAAAGACTGTCTGAGGCAGCTTTCAATATCTATGTGGGACAGACTTGTTTCTGTTTAATTTTGATTCTAGAATCCATTGCATAAGATTTTGTATTGTCTTGCTATTTGTTGTACATGTACTTATTAAGTAGTAGAATTTTAGTCCATACAACTTACGCTGGCTGGGCTTCATTTCAAGTTTGTGGCGTTTTATTAGTAAGAAACCCCCATCTTTTTTGGTTTGTAAACAAATAACTGGCATTTTTAATAAATGCTCATTTTTCGACAACCAATTGCAAGTGTTTGTTGTTTTATTGCCAAAAAACATAGCAGAGTAGTTGTGGGATTAATGTATGTTCCAACGTGCAAAATACGATGGTATAATTGGATTTATGTAAAACATAAAGTAATTTATATCATCTATTTGATATGTAATTAGTGAGTTTCCGGACTGATATAGTAGTCCGGTTGTGTTATTAGTTAAGTGTATAGTTTCCGGATTGTTAAGATTTTCCATTCCGGCTTTTAGTACCTCCCAGAATGGATAGTCACGTGATGTTTTGATTTGGATGATCACGTGACTACTACAGAAAATTTTCACTGCCAGGAAAATTGGTTCATCCTAGTATTTTGCTAATACCCACCTCCTCCCCTGCTTTATTGTCCTCCTAAAGTTAGGATGTATGGTGGATGGCATTTCATATTATAGTTTTACTTGTATGTTAACGAAAAATATTTCTTGTATTTAATATGTCTATTGATATGACTGTTTTACTTGTGTGTATAATGTAAAAGCTTACTTACATGTCCATGGGGCGTTTTATTAGTAAGAAACCCCCATCTTTTTTGGTTTGTAAACAAATAACTGGCATTTTTAATAAATGCTCATTTTTCGACAACCAATTGCAAGTGTTTGTTGTTTTATTGCCAACAAACATAGCAGAGTAGTTGTGGGATTAATGTATGTTCCAACGTGCAAAATACGATGGTATAACCCATTTTGTACATACATGTTCGCACAATACATATTTTATTGGCCTTTAAACTTCTTTCGACTTCAGCCTTTAAACATCTGGGATTTCTCTAAAACAACACAACCTCGAAGAATGGAGATGATTGAAAATGAATTCAAAAGTTGAGAAAACATACATATAATGACCATGACTTTCTGGAAATTGACAATCACACCTCAACAGCACTACGGCTACCAAGTAGCACAGTAAAAGTCAGTTCATCAATCAATGAATTATACAGGCTATAGCTATCGGTCATCTAAAATGATACCAATGCAAGGAATCATATAGATCTACCATTCACACATAAGCAACAATTATAATTCAATTGGTCAGTTCGTAGTACATTATTTTACACACAATTACTTTCATAAACTACTCAAATCTAAACTTCTATATACCAGGTATAGTATAAATTTTCTCGCTATTCATTTTAATAACTTTTATATACATATTTTTGTTTAGATGTAGAATTCCATGCACTACTTAAGTAATTATAAATGTATTTCACCATAACAAAACTAAAGAAAATTAATGGAGAGCTTAATTAGATCTGATCATAAAGTCACATGTTTTCTAGAAACAGCTACTAGTAAGGTGGGTATAGGCTTCAATATTAATGAGGATATCCAAACACAAAATTCAATAACAAAAGTCAATTATGTGTTCTGAAAAGAGTTCCTGTGAAATTGGCAAGGTGACCACAAATAATCCATATCTTTTCTAGCAAAGGACACATAGTGATAGGTACACTTCTCAAAATTTCAAACTCCTTCACTCGACGCATAGCTCGTTCGACATGCACTCTGCCTGCTGCAATGTTCATTGGTCTGTAGTGAATTGGTCCTGTCCACTCAGAAATAATGGCATGATCAATGAGGCACCACGCTTTTGTAAGTCCTCCTCAATATCAAATCCTCTGTCCACCATCACTCCATCACCATCTTCTACGAAATCCAAAAAACCACAATGGCGAATGATATTTTTATCGAGGCATCTCCCAGCATATAGTGGTGAAATGAATGTAATCTGTTTATCTTGGGATATTGCAAGTAGCCCTTTGGCTGTGTTATGGTGGTTATAGGAGGAGAATGTTTCTCTCTGACAATCTGCTGCTGAGGTATGCTCGATGAAGGTCTCTTGTAGCCGATCTGCCAAAAAAAATACCATAAATATTCGCGTATAGTACTATACGCAAGTACAAGCCTTTTCTCAGTCAGAATGAATGTGATTTGAGATCGTTTCCTTCCACAGCAGGATTGATTTAATACTTATATATATATATAACATATATAAAGCATTTAGAAAGTAAGAGTTAACAAATAATCAAAGAAATGAATAGTTATTTTAATGTTTAATTCCTTGAAATTGTGTATTTGTCAGCAATTACGTGGATTTATCTAAGTCGATCGTGAGCCACATGTTCCGTACACATACGATCTCACTTGAGCATGTTCCCGTATTCAGGTCCAAAACGATGTATAACACCTCAATTAACATCAAACAAAACTTGAAATGATATATCAGTACTTAGTTATTTCATACTTCTCAATTAATTACCTTATAAATCCAGAACGTTGGCAGAAACTGATAACGTTCAACTTGTTTATTTACGGAAGCGTTATAAACAACTCTTCCATTGGAGAAGGAGATCGAGATGGTCCATGTTTGTTGAACAGTTCATACGGCGTTCCACCTGAGGTATTCTTAGTTCCAACATAGTACAGAAAATTACACTCTGGAGATAAAAACTGCAAAAACAGTTAAGTGACAGATAAGATGTGAATCCAGTGTAGTATTTAATATCACCGTCTGACTTCCAAAATCTCAAAATTGAGAACTTCTCATCATTTCTTAACTGACAAAGTTTTATCGCAGAAGACCTAAGTTCGGCTTTGTCAGGGGATGGTCCACACTCAACGTTCATTAAACTATCCTCACTACTTCTAGAAATATTGGCAAGTCCTTCTCTAGCAGTGTCCAGTATGTCTTCATCAACATTAGTTTCCTCAGGGTGAGAAGCATATGAGTGGTCACATACATAGTTCAGAGTTGAATTGGAAGGGTAACTACTAGTGTTGGAATCCATACTTCTATTCTCTGGAAGTTTCAGTGTAACAGATGGTCTGTCAGGTCTGACTAACTTACGCCTAGGCATCTTCTCGACAGTCCCACAGTGTTGGTATAGCATCCTTTTTAAGTCGACGTCTCACTTTTCCAAAAACTATTCCAGTCATAAGACTCATGTGTAAAATGTTTTGAACATACACGTGTCCCCTTTGAAATGTTGAAATGTTCACCAATATCTCGGCGAATGCTAGTAATCCATCTTTTTCTCGAGGTTTTGGGGGATATTGTGGAATGATAACTCCTTACAGCTGACAAGTCTGGTATCACTGGTGCAGTGAGGAACCCAGCAATGGTGAGGCATCTTAGAAAAGTGATCATTTGATCTGAAATGACAAAATTAGTATAAGGTCAACACATATCAGACATAATTAAATAAGAACATGTATCATTTGTAATTGTCTCGCATGTAGTTAAATGAGAGTCAATTTAGATGTTTATATGTAGCAGAAGCCAAAATAAGCCGTGTCCCTCAAGGTGTATTCGTAAACAAATACAGATTCATGCTCATAACGAACGCATTTAATGATCAAAAGTCACAATTAATTTGTATTGTGTAAATCAGAATTTCATTTTTACCTATCTATTGATCGGACGCACGTACCGTAACGGCCGGTAATTATACAAACTTGAGGTTTTTAAAGTAAAAGCAATTTTCATGAGGTAATACTTACCATAACTTTAGTATGCATATTCATCACTTACACCCATCTTTGTATCCCCAAAAAACAAGATTCAAAAATCCCACCCTCCCTACCGTCACGTGACCTGTATTTTAATGATTACGCAACAGAGTGATCTCCCATCCTCAAAAACCTTTATGGAGCCACATGGGCAGCCAGGATAATGAGTTAAGGGGAGGAATAAAAGGGTGGGACTCTATAAAGTTATGGTAAGTATTACCTCATGAAAATTGGTTTTACTTTAAAAACCTCAATTTCATTTCAGTAATAATTACCATAACTTTAGTATGCGAATTCGTCTTACCGTAGTGGAGACTCGAAGCCAGGCAGCCTATAACGACGGCACAGCAACCCAGACGCAACTCCAGGTAGGTAGGGAGATACATAGGTTCAAGGAACCCCCCAATTTTAGCCGACAATGATTAAAAAATGGCAACTACCTCCGCGTATGCAGAGCAGGTGTACCATTGTGATGCCTGATCGCATGATAAATTAAAAAAACCCTACAGATTACTGTGGAGGCACAGCCACAGACTGTGCAACCACCATCGGACCAAGAGAGTACTACCCATCTGAATGCAAAGCCAATGACCGGAGATAATGTAGCGGGGTGCAATATGTCTTAAAATGATGACAATGCCGCTGGGTTCGTTTGATTTCAAAGGTTTTATTATTACTCAAAAACCCACGTTAACACGTATAGTGCATCAAGGTGAGGCTAAACAATGCTCACTCCCATGATCGTCATATACCGCACAACAGATGTGAACAATACAGGAATACGACTCTATATGGTGACAGATGAATTCGAAGACCTAGCTCCGGCTTCAATGACGTCGAAATTCAAATGTACCGAAACACAAAGAAACAAAGACTAAAACCACAGATAGGAACTTTCAACCAATCAAACAACTTTGTCACAGTCACATGTCACGTTCGTCAGTGAAATATACTCAAAGGTACAAAGACATACACATACCAATATACAAACACGCGCACGGGATCGCCGGTAACGAATATATATACGCACGCACGCAGGTAAAAGGTCGCGAGGGCCTTATACCTCAATAATAAATACCTTACATATTTATTATATTTTATTAATAATTATCACACATGTACATGTATACATTTCACAAATATCAAACACTTTATTAAAAATAACCCTATTACATACTCCCCCTGGTTCGAAAAAGACGTCCTCGTCTTAAAACAAGTTGGGAAATATCTTGCTTATCATAAATACAAAATCTAGTCATGTACATTATGCATCAAATACATTACTAAATATCACAATGTCACAAATCATACGTACATTCAAATAAAAATCAAAAGAAAAGAGCGCGAATATGAAAGTTTAAGAAAAACACATATCTATTTAAAACATGTAGAATAAAACAGTCCAGCTGGAAACAATATATCTAACAAATCACATCTCCACATACGATTCTAACGAGAGCATCTGATACTCGATCAGGAGCGAGTACTCCACGCTCACCCAGACGTTGTAAATACTCTGCTCTCGTGAACCAATCCGATGAAATCCCTTGACATAATTAGTTCATCACGAACTCTCCTGACTGCTGCCACAAAGGAGGCTGCCTAGCTCTAGTAGATCTTCTAGGAGCTGGCGTTGGTACCCGTGGTGCAATTGGTGCTACCACATCTTGATCATCCTGGACTGAAACACTCCCAGTCTCATCATTCCCCGAGACTTGGTCGTCACCAGGCGGAGCTTCGTCCACTGCCACAGTCGGATGACAGTCGTCACCATCAACAGGCTTGGCAGACTCTTGTGTATCAGACGCCGGAGTATCCTCCTTGGGATGTGAAGGTATCCCATTCTCCAATTCTGATAGCGGGCCCTCTACAGGATCATCAATGACGACTGATGAGTCGACATCTTCATCGGAGTCGCTGTCTGCGGTCTCCAAAGTAACAATATCCTCCTCCTCTGGCTTGGTCAATGTCCTCTTTCTTGTTGTTGACTCCGGTTTCTCATCAAAACTCACTTCATCTGTGTCATGCAGGAAATCGATGGGCAAGAGCAAATTGCGGTGCAATGTCTTTTCTTTTCCTTCTCCATTACACTTGCGGACGACATAGACAGGCACATCTGGATTAGGCTGACGAATCACTACGTATTCATCATCTTCCCATTTGTCGGAGATTTTGTGCTTTCCTTCAAATGCCATAATCCGAACTAGAACTCTGTCTCCATCCTGTAAAGCAACTGCTCTAGCCTTCCTGTCGTAATTCCTCTTCTGGTGTTCTGCAGCTGTAGACGTAAACCGTCTTGCAGAGTCATAAGCATTCTTCAGGTTCTCGCGAAGAGACGATACAAACTTGGACAATGGTTGATGCTTCCCTCCAATGTCTATTCCGAATGCCAAGTCGATGGGTAACCTAGGTTGTCTACCAAACATCAGAAAGAATGGAGAATAGCCTGTGCTATCGTACCGTGTGCTGTTGTATGCATGAACAAGAGGACCGACATGCCTTTTCCAGTCTCCTTTATCCTTCGGGTCCAAAGTACCCAACATCCCTAGCAACGTCCGGTTAAACCTCTCACAGCTTCCATTACCCATTGGGTGGTACGGCGTAGTCCTACTCTTCTTGATGTTGGCTATAGCGCATAACTGGTGAATTAAGTTTCCAACAAAATTGGCACCTTGATCAGAGTGTATACGTCTAGGCATTCCGTAATGTACAACAAAGTTGTGGAAAAATGCCTTTTAGCGGTTTGATTTTTCGTAGGAATGGCTTGTGCGTACTTGGTGAAGTGATCCGTCACAACCAGTATATGCTGAAATCCTCCTTTAGATGACTCCAAGGTAAGGAAATCCATACACACTAGCTCCAGTGGCTGGGTTGTCTGGATATTCACTAATGGCGCTTTCTGAGTAACTGCCTTCCTAAATATACAGCGTCGACACCTTTTCACCCATCTCTCCACGTCCTGAGTCATTCCTGGCCAATAAAAACGTTCCTGAATAAGTGACAATGTCCTATCACGTCCGGGGTGTCCGACAGAACTGTGAAGTCCATATAAGGCTTGTTTCCGAAAAGCAGGAGGTAATATCAGCCGTTTTCTGGATGTACCATCTTCTATGACTTCTCGATAAATCACCCCCTTATCGATCTTTAATCTGTCAAAGGAACGTAACAAAGTTTGCTGATCAGGATCTAACTGTCTTCTATCTGGCCTCTGGTTATTCCGAACATAAAATAGCATCTGCCGGAGTACTGGATCTCTGTCCTGAGCTCGTCTCCAATCTCTAGAAGTCATATCCTGAATATCCTGACCAGAGTCCATGAATTGCTCATCAATGACTGAAGTAGACATGGAAACGGTCTCAATCCAGGCTACTGGCTGTTGTACTGCACCGCAAATAGCCTTGACAGAATCCAAAGGGATATCCTTAACAGATGTAGACTCCTCAATGTGGGATGGCAGTCTAGACATAATGTCAGCATCTGTATTGTTCTTTCCTGGCTTGTAGATGATGTTGAAGTCAAACGCGGATAATGCAGCCAACCATCTATGTCCCGTCGCATCCAACTTGGCAGACGTTAAAACATATGTCAGTGGATTGTTGTCGGTGGTAACTGTAAACTTCCTTCCGTACAGGTAATCCGTAAATTTGTCAATCACTGCCCACTTTAAAGCTAAAAATTCCAATTTATGGGCAGGATAATTCCGCTCAGATTTCGTCAATCCTCTGCTTGCATAAGTAATGACCCGCGGTTTTCCATCCTGCTGCTGGTAAAGGATCGCCCCAAGACCATGTCTACTTGCGTCTGTATGTACTTCAAATGGGATGTCATATAATGGATATCCAAGAACAGGCGGTGAGGATAAAACACTCTTCATGGTCTGGAACGCTGTTTCCTGCTCTTTCTCCCATTTCCATACAGTTGACGCAGTCTTGCTCCTAGTAGAATGGCCTTTCTTCCTTGTAGGTGGTAATAGTTCGCTCAGTGGCTTCACGATGGCAGAAAAACCTTCCACAAACTTACGATAGTAGCCACAGAATCCCAAGAAACGTCTCAAATCATCCGGACCAGAGGGCTTAGGCCAGTCAACTATCTTCTGCACCTTATCAGGATCTGCTTCTATACCATCCTTAAAAACAACGAAACCAAGAAACTTCACTTTCTTCTTGAAATAAGAGCATTTCTGTGGAGCTAGCTTTAATCCATGGTGCCTTATCTTCTCAAATACTAACTCTAACCTCTCTATATGCTCACTGAATGTCTTGGAAAACACTATGACGTCGTCTATATAGACAAAGCAAATGGTGGTATGGAGCTCTCCAAGGCACTCTTCCATCAATCTTTGGTAAGTCGCTGGTGCATTCACTAACCCGAATGGCATCCTATTGAATTCATAGAATCCTAACGGTCCGATGGTGAAAGCAGTCCTTGACTTATGTTCCTCGTGAAGTTCGACCTGATGGTAACCACTTTTCATATCCAGTGTAGAAAAATAATCACATCCTGATAAAGAATCTAAAATCTCCTCCACCCTAGGAAGAGCATAAGAATCCTTTACAGTCCTAAGATTCAACTGACGGTAGTCGATGCACATCCGCAGTCGTCCGTCCTTCTTCCGTACCAACACAACTGCAGAGGCCCAAGGTGAATGAGAGCGACGAATAACTCCTATGTCCAAAAGTTGATGTAGGTGATCACGCACTTCACTGAGCATAGCAGGAGGAATACGACGATGGCGTTGTTTAAATGGCACTTTATCTGTGAGCTCAATACGGTGATGAACAGCATTAGAGTGTCCAATATCCATATCCCCTTTAGAAAATATATCGGGGAAACTGGAAATCATCTGTTTACTAATTGTAAACTCCTCATCAGACAATCTATCATCAAACTTCATCTGTGGCATCAAGGCTTCCATATCCGTGCCTACAGAATCATCAGTATCATCAGATGTGTCCACATCTTGCAAACATCCTTCGACCTTCACTGGCTGAATCTCACAAAGCACCGCACGAGGCTGTATGGTAACATTCCTGGCAGTGATGTTAGATATGGTCACAGGAACAACGCCATTTCCTCTATAATGGTACTGAATAAGACTGGGCGACATATCCAAATCATCGACTAATGTCGACTCCTTCGATGTTGTAAGGTAAGCACTGGTGGGTGTATGCTCGACTTGATGATCAACGTAGCCATTAATAGTAACTTGACTATTGGGCTTAACTTGAGTTGCAGTACCTTCAGCACTCTTTACTACACCAAGACAGAATTTTTTCCGAATCAAATTCTGTTGACGCAATGCAATACATCTGAATGTAATATACCAAGGCGTCGAGAGTGAGGATCCTTTCATCAACTTATCACCATAAACTTGCTTACAGGAGTCCATGATATCCATTAATATACTGAAACGAAAAAGAAACGCAACATGGAAAATTGTGATTAATTTTGTATTAAATATACATATCTGTATAAAAATCGCGGAAATAAACATGCACCCTGCCTAACACCCATACCAATCTTCAAAATCACCCAAGTGTGACTAGAGACCTATGCACTTCCGGCGCGGTAAAAACATCAAAAACCGTGCCTGTACAAACATATGCGTTCTTTTTTCATTCAAACCAGTATCAATTCATCACTAACATTGAGCCACATCATCGCCAATACTTTTGCAAACAATAATTCCTTTTACAATTATGCCACGGTTATCAAAGGTTGATAGAGGACGTGCTATAGCGATGCTTCTGGCAGGGAACACGCAACTTCACGTCGCTCGACAATTCAGAGTTCACAAATCGACTATTAGTCGATTAGTTTCACGTCTTAACGCAACAGGAAGAGTCGATGACCAGCCGAGATCAGGACGTCCACGCGTAACGTCGCGACGTCAAGACCGGGTTCTTAGGTTGGCACACCTGCGTAACAGGAGATTAACGGCCGCTGAAACGGCAAGGAATACGATTGGTAATCATAACCGTCGAATTCATCCCCAAACAGTGATCAACAGACTGCGTGAGGCTAATTTGCGTGCAAGGCGACAGTACGTTGGTTTACCACTAACACCGCAACGTCGAGCACGTCGTATGCAATGGGCAACGGCACATATGCCCAGACGTTTTCCTATGAGACGTTGGAGGTCTATGCTCTTCACCGATGAATCTCGATTCACGTTATTTCGAGCAGATGGCCGTCAACGTGTGTACCGGCGTCGAGGCGAACGTTTTGCTGACGCCTGTGTTTTGGAACACGACCGATTTGGGGGTGGATCAGTTATGGTTTGGGCGGGAATCTCCCATGGTTTGAAGACGCCTTTGGTGATAGTCAATGGGAATTTAACGGCCGTACGCTATCGGGATGAGATCCTTAGGCCCCATGTTGTGCCGTTTGTTAGGCAGCATCATCTAACCTTTCAGCAAGATAACGCGAGACCACACGTTGCAAGAGTCTGTAGAGACTTTCTTGCGACACAGAACATTGTTCCTATAGATTGGCCTCCATATAGCCCCGACCTGTCCCCAATCGAGCATTTGTGGGATGAATTAGACAGAAGAATTCGAAATCGCCGTAACCCCCCAAATACCCTCCCTCAGTTAGCAAATGCACTCGTCCAAGAATGGAATAACATTCCAATACGGAAAGGCAATGCCCTGATGAACTCAATGCAACAAAGAATTAGAGATGTGATAACTGTTCGAGGAGGACACACACGATATTAGGGCACGGTTTCAAAACTGCTGCCATTTCAACTTGGATTCACGTAGGGTACTACCAATCATGACCTTCTAGCAAAGTGACCTGTTCTTAAAAATCTCTAAACATTTAAAGGTTGTTACATCAATATTCAATATTAACTATTACATATGAAATTTAAACATAATGCTCACAAGTATTATTTTATTAAACCTACAATTTGAAGTTGCGTTTCTTTTTCGTTTCAGTATATGTTGGTCCCCACTAGAATTGGTACCTTATAATTATATCTGGTGTCTGGTACAACCAATAGAAGTCCTGGTAAAGGTGTATTGTGGCCCTCAATTGTAGTCTCTATCTCGGCCTGTATAAAACCATCATATGGCAATGCCTCTCCCCCAGCACACTCAATATCTAAAACATCGTTTAAAGAATGAAGTGGTAAATGGCTCAAATGACTGTCGTAGAAGTTACGACTAACAGTGCTGACCGCTGAACCAGTATCCAACAAAGCGGTAGTATTCACCCCAGAAATCTTTAACTGTTCCTCACTGCAATCTCCAACCAGTGCTGTACCTGTATCATCATGATCATCTTGCATGATAGGGCTCTGTTGTCCAATCCTGCCTACTGGTGCCCCAGGCCTGTAGGCGTCCGAGCGTTTAAAGACTTTCTGCTGTGATCTAAATTCACTCGACAATCTCGTTTGATATGTCCTGGCTGTCCGCATCTCCAGCATACTGGTCTATCACTATCTCCTCTATAAGGTTTGTCCTGCCTCCTTTAGTCCTGAGGTACCTTATAAGATCCACGTGCAGGTGGACAACCATGGCCTGACTCCCTATTCTTCTGTAAGGATACTAAATCCTGTTTCAGCTTAGACATCTCAGTCGTAAGGTTCTTTACCAAAGCCTTCATTTCTTTAATGTCCTCGTTGTGTGGTATGGCAACCTTAACATGTTTAGGCTTCTCTGGTGAGGCGTCGGCCTGCTCTATCTGCCTAACAGCAATGCGAAGTTTGTCATAGTCCTGAATAGTATCAAACTTGTGACCAGTAACATCACGCAGCGACTTCTTAAGTCCACGCCAAAACTTAGTCCGTAACATCTCTGTGACCTGAGATTGGGTAAGCTCACAACGGGTTTTAGCTCTATCCAAAATATCTTCAAGTCTACTGGCCCAAGATGTCACACTCTCTAAATCTTCTTGTTTAGCAGAATAAAATTTGGCAAGCAAATCCTCTGCAGCAGCAATGTTTCCATAGTTTCCAGTCATCTTATCCAACACCTGTTGTAATGCAACTGAAGATCCCATTCTTCTAGCTGTATTTGCTGCTTCACCTCTTAAAGATCTTCTCACGGCTTGGAAAATAGCCTGATCCTTGTAAATTCCATCTCGTTGTAACATCTCAACCTCATAGATCCATTGCTCAAACGGTACCTCTCCATGAGGGACTTGTGAAGATCCTGAAAATATGGAAATCTTCGGCACATAATATGAAGTATTATGTGTGCTGGATGGTACTGTATCATCTCGATGACCTTGACCTTGATCTTCTGGTAACAACTGGGAAAGATCGGGGATCGATTCACGCTTCACAACCTTGGCTTTAGCTCCTCCCGCTAAAAGATCAGTTAACCACTGAGCTGCAGTATCCTTAGATTCTAGATCTGGTTTAAGGTTCACAGCTGCTAAAGCCTCCATCAAATGTTCAGCTTGCTTCCCAGCATCCGCCATAGTTGAAGTATCACACAGAGTACACAAGCACAATAATACAAGTAATATAATCATGAAGTCCAATGTGAAAAATGAGAGCCAATACTGCAAAAAAACTAACAAAGTCCAAATATGCCGATAACTGGAAATAAATTCAAGAAAATTTCAAAGTCCAAATAAGCTGAAAATCAAAAATAAATACAGAAAATTCATCAAAGTCCAAACACAGGTAATAATACACAAGAAAATATTATGTAAATGTGTATAGGAAAATAAACACTAGCAATAAATCAAAGTCCAAATTTATCTGAAAATCAAAGCTGAAATTGAAGAAGAAATGAAAACGCAAACACGGTTCAAATTAATAGAGCTAATCTAAAGCCTACAAGGTGTCTGAAATTCACAAAAAAAATAAACAACCACAAAATATCTGAAATGCAAAAAGATACAAACAATGTCAAAGCGACAAATATTTCTAAGTATAAACACCTAAAGCAATAAATTCTAACACCGAATAAATCAATTAAATGAAAGAAAATCCACAAAATCTGAAAGAAAAACTCATAGATTCAAAGATATACAGAATCAAGTACTATGCAAAGGGAAATAATCAATAGCTAATTTATCAAGGGCAAATAACTCACCAATGTCAAGACAATAATCAACAAGATAATCTAATTACATATATAAGCAAGCATGTGTCTAGATGGCATTGATAAAAAAACAAATTGACATAACACACAAACTAAAGTAAATCAATCTAGATTACAGGGTATTACGCGAAAACCGAAAACTCCGAACAGAAAAGAAAAGCGTGTCGCAAGCGCAGCAGTTCAACATATAAACACAAACACTGAGATTGAACGACAAATAATAATCACATGGAAGTCACGATAGTGTAATGTCAGCTAATGTGTCTTGGTCAGTGCAAAATATCAACTACCCAACTAAGAATAGATAAACCGACAAATAAAGAACCAATGCAGCAAAAGATTAACTAAGTATACAAAGATACTAACCTTTCTACAGCGGGTAAGCAGGGCAGGTACAGGTAGAAGTTTCCATGCTCACATTCACGATTCAGATCCACACATTTTATGAATAATACAGGAATAAACACATGACAACACTAAATTCCAAATAGAATACACGAATAAACACATAAATAATCCATGCTATAATGAATGAGTCACTGAATAATATCCTTTCCCGTCATAAAGTTCAATTTAGTTCGAAATGAAAACGTAAGTCCATTCACATGTGTGCCACCATTAACATCCGGTTTCACATATCGGTGTCACCTTCCCATAGTGCTATGCTGAAAAGTTCCGGGTGCAAAAGTTCCGGACCAAACTGGAATTCGACGATCACGTCAGACAAGTGCAAACCCTCCGGTCTCCGGACCCTCAGTCTAACGGAGTAGTCCCTACATGGGCGCCATTTGTAGCGGGGTGCAATATGTCTTAAAATGATGACAATGCCGCTGGGTTCGTTTGATTTCAAAGGTTTTATTATTACTCAAAAACCCACGTTAACACGTATAGTGCATCAACGTGAGGCTAAACAATGCTCACTCCCATGATCGTCATATACCGCACAACAGATGTGAACAATACAGGAATACGACTCTATATGGTGACAGATGAATTCGCAGACCTAGCTCCGGCTTCAATGACGTCGAAATTCAAATGTACCGAAACACAAAGAAACAAAGACTAAAACCAC
Organism: Pecten maximus; assembly: GCF_902652985.1. Taxonomy (NCBI): domain Eukaryota; kingdom Metazoa; phylum Mollusca; class Bivalvia; order Pectinida; family Pectinidae; genus Pecten; species Pecten maximus. The sequence continues at coordinate 45,084,156 of NC_047020.1, forward strand.
AGATAGGAACTTTCAACCAATCAAACAACTTTGTCACAGTCACATGTCACGTTCGTCAGTGAAATATACTCAAAGGTACAAAGACATACACATACCAATATACAAACACGCGCACGGGATCGCCGGTAACGAATATATATACGCACGCACGCAGGTAAAAGGTCGCGAGGGCCTTATACCTCAATAATAAATACCTTACATATTTATTATATTTTATTAATAATTATCACACATGTACATGTATACATTTCACAAATATCAAACACTTTATTAAAAATAACCCTATTACAATAAAAATCTGTGAAGGTATTCTGCCCACGCCAGAAGGCAGCGGACATGACATCCTGAAAGGAGGAGCCATTGAGAAGAGCCCATGATGTAGCAAGGGCCCTAACCTCATGAGCTCTCACCTTGTAACGAGCCTGAACCTGATCATCAGAGTGGTCATAAGCAAACTTGATAACCTGACAGATCCATCTGGAAATGGACTGGGAGGAGATCTCCTGCTGACCCTGATTGATGGACAAGAAAAGCCGGGATCGAGTACCCCCCCCCCCACCCCCCCCCCCCCCCCCCTGGTTTTCTCAAGGTAAAACCTAAGTGCCCGACAGGGACAGAGCAGTTTATCCCGCTCCTCAGAACCCATTGAGCCCTGCAAGGAAGGGATCTTGATAGGCTCAGGCAAGAAACCAGGAACCTGATTCTTAGCCAAAAAGGCAGGATCAGTGAGAAGGGTCACGGCAGAAAAGTTCCTAGCCCAACGGAGGCAAGAGGGGTGAGAGGACAAAACATGGATCTCACTTCTCCTACGACCAGAAGCCAAGGCGATGAGGAACACCACCTTGAATGTAAGAAACTTCAAGGTGGCCGACTCCAAAGGCTCATAAGGAGCACGCGTAAGTGAATCGAGCACCAGAGCCAGATTCCACTGAGGAGCCAACTGCCGTATTCTAGGTCTGTCCAACCCAAACCCCCTAATCAGGGCAGAAAGAGAAGAGGATGAGCTCACCTCTGATTTACCCTGAAAGGAAAGCACACTGGCTATCGCCGTACGATAGAGGCGCTGAGCGAGGCCTCCTCAGATAGCCTCCACGCGTGAAGGTGGAGTATCTCCGGACGAGAGTGCATCGTCCTGGACCGAGGCTGGCAAAGGAGATTCGTTCTGAGTGGGAGAATCAGAGGATCTTCCACCAGAAACGACAAAAGCTCCGGAAACCAAGGCTGCCTCGGCCACAGGGGTGCTATCAGGAGCAGGGAGCAATGATACTTCCGAAACTCCTGCAACACCCTGCCCACCAAATTGAAGGGGTGGACGCTCTATCTCTCCCAGTCCAGAGATAGAGCGTCCACGGCCCAAGCCCTCGGATCTGGAACCGGATAGACAAACGTTGGCAACTGATTGTTCAGGGATGTGGCGAATAGATCTATGTGAGGTCTGTCCCACACCTGACAGACTCCCTCGAAAATCGAAGGATTCAGCTGCTATTCCGGTAGGCGGCGCCTGGACAGAGTATCCGCCAACACGTTCAATCTGCCCAGAAGATGCTTGACAAGAATAGTTAATTGCATCTCCTGGCACAGAAGAAGAACACGGATAGCGAGGGCACACAGGATGTGGGACCTGGTACCCCCCTGCCTTTCCAGATACGCGACAACTGTTGAGTTGTCCGTAGCCACACAAATCACCTTGGATTGCAAGATCCCCCGAAGAGACTGCAATGCCAATAGAACAGACCTCATCTCGAGCACGTTGATGTGCTCGGAGAGCTGTTCCCCAGACCACTCCCCCGACCGGCAATGCCCGTCGAGGTACGCCCCACCAACCCGTCATGGACGCATCCGTGAACAGGGTCGTAGTGGGAACGGGCTTGGACAAAGGAACCCCACGGAGAACGTTGTCCTGAAGGGTCCACCAACGGGCAAACTCCTTGACTGATTGGTCCAGAGGAATCCAAGCTTCCCAGTCCCTTGACGAAGGGACCCAATTGCCAAGAAAGAACATCTGGAGAGGTCTGATGTGAAGTCTCCCCAAGGGGACTACATCCGCCAGGGAGTTGAGAAATCTCAGGAAACTGATAAACCAACGCACCTGGACCCGTGACCAGCCGATGAAAATCAGGGCAAGATCCCTGGCTTTCTCGAACTTCTCCATTGGTGGAAGGGCAATGCCCTGAACCGTGTTGAAACGGTTTCCCAGGAAAACGAAATCCTGAGATGGGGTCACCTCCGACTTCTCCCTGTATGGAATGAAACCGACCTTTAGGAAGAGTTTCAGGACCAATCGGGTGCCCTGCAACAAAGATCTCCTCACTAGGTGAAGCATGAGGGAATCGTCGAAATAGATGTGAACATCTATTCCCCGAGAGTGCAGGAATCCCACGACCACCTGCAGCAGCTTGGTTAACACCAAAGGTGCAGTGGTGAGCCCGAATGGCATGGCCCGGAACTGGAAGACCTTCCCGTTGCAAGTGAACCGGGGGAACTTCCGTGCCGACTTCTTGATGGGGATGTGGAAGAAGGCATCCTTCAAATCTATTGAAGTGGCCCACATTCTATCTCTCACGGAGGCGATTATGCCCCGAGGAGTCTCCATCTTGAAGTGAGGGGAGTCTACGTGCCTGTTGAAGGCACTTAGATCTATGATCGGGCGACACGCCCCGGACTTCTTCCGTACCAGAAACATTCTGGAATAGAAGCCGGGGGTGCACTCCGCCAAAGGTACCTCCTCGACCGCACCCTTGACAAGCATGGTCCTTACTTCCTCCTGGAGAGCCAAAGCCTTTCCTTGATCCCTGGGAGGAGGAAAAAAGATTGGCTTTGACGCTAACGGCGGATCCCGCAAAAGCGGAATACCTAGCTCCTCCTTGACCACAGACAAGGCCAAGGCGTCCTCCGTGATCTCCCTCCACACTGGGAGGAAGGCGGATAAACGTCCCCCCACAGGAAGATCTTGCCGTGGCAGATCGAGCCCTTGCCAAGCAAGAGAGTCGTCTGCCAAGCCCGATCCTAATCCTGCGAGAGACGGACCGGAATCTGAAACGGGAGGACTGCACTCCTCTCGAACAAACTCCTCGTCTGAAAGGACTAAGGAGGGTAGAAGAGAGTCAGGAACTCTTCTTCTTACCCCCAGGAGGGTTCTTCCCTTTCTTACCTTTCCCTTTGTTGCCCTTGAAGGAAGGCTTCGCCTTTGGCTGAGCAAAAAACTGCGTAGCCGAAGGTTTTGCCTTCTTCTTAGGAGGCGCTGACCCCTGCGAAGTGCGGCCTTCTCAGCCTGAATCCTCTTCACCAAAAGTGCTGAGGCGACTGAGTCCTCCTTCAAATCCTTCTGAACAGAAGGAAGGGACCCTCCAAAAAGAGTGGACCCAGAAAAGGGGGCAGTCAACAACCGGGAGCGGTAAGGTTCATCGACCGGGGGTTTTTCAAAACTGAAAAACGCCTAGCCAACAAGACATTGACAAGCAAAGACACCTGCAAGGCTGCCAGAGCTCTCAATGCCCCGTTCAGGGCAGAGGTAATCCTGTCCTGGATGTCGGCCTGTTCTGTCTCGGAAATCCGACCCTCAGGCACATCGGAAACCCTATACAGACAAACTGTCAGAAAGTCTATATATGACAGAATCTGGATAGAAAGACGCAGCAGTCTCTCCATCTTGTTGAAGACACAATAGTGCCTTCTGGCAGAGAGCGGTCCGACTGGGCGGAAGCTCTAGGAGCCACCAAGAAACCCAAAAGGGTGGTGGACTCCGGGATATATGGCGCAGAAGGAGGTGGGCGAACCTTCTCCCCAAGAATCCGGGAAACGTCGGCCCTAAGGGCCCGCATACCGGACAAGACGTGCTGGGCCTCAGCCTCAGCAGCCTCAGGGTCACCCTCCTCCTGGGAGTCCCCACCTTGAGGATCGTCATCTGACGACCCGGATAGACCAGCGTCTATGTCCGAGCACCCAGGAGAGAGATGAACGACATCCTCCTCATCTGCCATACCCGCGTCCTCACAGTCCATAGCCTCTACACTAGCGGGACATGAAGTCTCGACTGGATGGAACGGGCAAGCCATAGGAACCAATTCAGGAGAATCTTGAAGAGGCTCCACAAAACGGCGTTTAGGTGCAGATCGCCTAACAACCGTGGCTGCAGGCTTAGACGTCACATCCCTGCCCTTGGACCCGGAGACAAACGAGTCTGCACGCGAGGCAGAAGTCCTGAAGGTGCGGCAAACCTTCTTTGGACCGGCCGCAGTGGCCCCCGAAGAAGCAGCGCGCTGGAGGGGGTCAGTGGAACTGCAAAAACGTCTCCGTGAGGGTGAGACCAAACCCCAGGGGTTCCAAGCAGGAAAAGCCATGGTATTAAAACCATATCCCTGAGAAAATGGAAAAGGTCCCGCGGGTTGGGAGTGACCCCAGAACTGGTCAAACTGACCCGCCTGAGACTGGGGCTGGCCACCCAGTCCGAAAGACATAGGTGGACCACCACTCCCACCAGGTGGAAACCCGGACATGTGCGGGCTAGGCCCGAAACTGCCGGAATGCTGACGAAACCCAAAACCATCCGCAGGCTGGTTTGGGCGGCCCAAGGATGGTTGCCCGCAGGCGACCCTATACCCTGAACCAGGAGGAAACGGCGCCTGGAACCCAGTCGCCTGTCCAGCAAAACCTTCCCCTGGAAGAAAACCCCCTGGGAAACCCGAACCAGCACACTCCGGGCTGGACCTAATAGGACCAGGGCCGGGTAACTGGCCATGCTGAAAAGCTGAACCAGAATTGATGCAGGAATAAGACAGCTGCGTATCCCTTACCCCAGTGGAAGTGGACAATCCCACAAGAAAATCCGTAACCCCTGGACCTGGACTCGGAGGAACAGGCCCTGCATCAAAACTGCCCCCATCGACAACACCACCTGGATTGCCGAGATCACTGACCAACCCAGTGACCGGCGGCTGAAAGTCCCTACCCAAAGGCAAGCTCGGAAGCTTACGGGAATTGTCAGCCAATTCGACCCTGGGCAGAGATAAACCAGGGTCGGGTTGTCCCTCCCCTACTCCAGGGAGTTCCTGAATGGGAAGGACCACTCTCCCGTCACGAGAAGAACCCGACGACACGGGAGCTCCCGAGATAGGAACAACAGATTTGACAACCGACTCAGAGCCGGGAGCAACATTCTTAACAATCTGCTTCCCTCTCTTGCCGGAAGATAAAGACGAATCTTTCCTACGGGAAGAAGAGGGTCGCCCAGGTGCTAGAGAAACCCTGTCATGAGGCTCGTCCTGAGTACTAACGCACGGCAAATCCTCATGACCGGAACGGTCAAGGGAACATATCTCATTAGAATCCCGTTCTCCATAGAGATAGGAACGCTCATGAGACGAACCCCGTCGTAGTCCCGAGCGAGACATACTACTAGCACACGACGTTTGTATTCAAAAAACAACAAACACGTAAAAAAAAAACAGACTAAAACATACAACGTACGTAAACAAGAATGAACTTTACATGCAGTGTAAAACAGGAACGATGCCAAAAAACAACGAAAAACCGCTACAAACGGCCGAAAAAAGACCGGCGATTTACAACCGCCCGCGAATGCAAAACAATGGCGGACCACGTGGTACACCGCCCGCACACGTGGAATGTAAACACCGGCCGAAAAAGGCACAAAACAAATATATGTAAATATATAACTCAACACAAAAGGGGAGATGGGCAAAAAGCAAACAAGCGTTGCCAAAATTTGACCAAATAGTCAAAACAAACAGCTAAATAACAATGTCGGGATATCAACAAACTATGAGCCGTCAGCCATCAGCAAGCGCCATAAAGAAAAGAGGATGGGAGATCACTCTGTTGCGTAATCATTAAGATACAGGTCACGTGACGGTAGGGAGGGCGGGATTTTTGAATATTGTTTTTTGGGGATACAAAGATGGGTGTAAGTGATGAATATGCATACTAAAGTTATGGTAATTATTACTGAAATGAAATAAGCCAGTCGTGGCGACGTTCAATTTAAGCGATACATAAACAATGGTTTACCATTTCCGGGGGCAATAATTTCCTTTAAAGTAAAGTGATATTGCAAATAAACCGATTTCAAAATAACTGATGAAACAATACAAAGACAAAGAAGGCATTTGGACGGGGATTTTATTTCACTTCAAATTAAACGATATTTCTATTTTTCCGATTTCAAATTAAGTGGGTTCAACTGTATTATACATTGTACATGAATGTGTTGACTATTACATAAAAGGTTTACATCGTTTCAGTTCACTGATTCCGTACCTCTCGATATACTGAAATAGATTGCTTTATTTAACTCTGTTAATTTTATATTTAGTGAATTTGCACTGGTATCATTGTTATTGCTTTTGTTTTATATTTAGTATTTCGATGGGATTCAAGATAAGTTTACATGAGCTGCTATTATCACTCGGTTCATAATGTGTAACATACGTATGTAGTATACGATAATTAACTTACCGCTGCGTAGTCATTAGCTCGTTGTCTGGACATCAAAAGGAACAGGAGGGGAACCTGCTTCATCTGACTGTCTTTCTGTAGAAAGACATGGACACTCCACAGGTGTTTGAATGGCAACCTCCGGATCTTAAAGGTCCCGTCCATATACCTAAAACATAAAAAGACGTTAATAAGGTTTTTTTTTGTTTTTTTTTAAATTGCAGTCAAGTGGGAAAATATTGTAGAAATTATTGCATTGAATACAGTGTAAATATATATTTATGATTTAACTGATAAAAGTTAAAATGGTCGTCATATGTTTATCACATACCATCGTCGGGCTTGACACAGAAGGTTAAGCTGAGTCTGGGTCGCAAACATCAGGTGGCGCTGATTGTCGACTCGGACATCACCAACCACAAACCCTCGTCACTGGAGGTAGTTCTGATCAATCTGAATAGATAAATTGGTTTTGTTTTTTAAATATGATAACATAAATGATAAAAAAAAATATCAATATATCAAAGAATATACGCATATACTGATGAATTTGTAATGCTCAGTTAATATGAAGCAGATTTAAAGTTACATAAAGCAAGTTAAAGTTACATAGACCGACGTGTATTGTATTATTATTGGGGAATATTTATATTTAGGCGTTTATACTTACCACGAAGTCCATATCTATGGGTTCACGTGGCCAAATCAGCTGTCGGGCTCGGTTGGCTGCTCTCACAATGTAGGACGGGTTGGGGAGGTTGAAATCTCTGGTGTCCATCTGCTCCTGCAACACCTCCTCAACGATGGACGCTGAAATAAAACTAAAAAAAAAAAAACATTTCAAGCATGTATCCAAAATGTATAAAGTTAAAGGTATATTTATAATCTTGAACATTTGAAATGTTGTTTTATATTATTTGTCCCTACTAACCTTGAATGGATGGATTTGAGTTTAATTACATGTTGATTTATTTATTAGTTTATCTTTATATATACCGTGGCCTTGACCTTGACCAGCTTCAAAGCTAGGTTGTCTGGTCCATGGACTTACTCTATCGTTCCCGGAGTGAAGACATTGCCTCTCTGGCTGACGCTGGCCTGGGACCCCTCACAGAACATCTCCAGGTTGTCGTGGTCTCGGAAGCAGCCTGAAAAACACAAAATGTAATTATTGACATGTTAGCATCAATCAGTGAACAATTATTTAGAGCAATTGCTGATTTTGATGGACTATGTTACGAACAACTGTGTCCAAGAACATGATAAGGTATAGGCCGTATCACAGTTATTATCCCCCTTGTGTACCGCCAGAGGGCAGTACGTCTCGCATTACTTCCGGATAGTTCAGTAAACAATGGCGGACCGTAGCAACAGTATAAACAAAGAGAATGAAGGCGTGAACCTGCAGATAATTGATCGGTTTACTGTTCAAGAATTGAAGAGTTTTTTGCGCCAGCATGACCAGCCAGTTAGTGGACGATCAGCTGAATTAAAGGAACGTGCGAAAGGTGTGTTGAACCTTGGTATCAGACGGAAAGATATACTACAGCGGGAAGATGAAAGACAATCCACTATCTACCAAGCCCGTAAGTTCGTGTCCCCTCTTGGCGAAATTTTACCCCACCCATCCACATTGAAGAACTGGACCGACAATGTTAGGCAGATACCTATGTTTCTAGAAGATGCCTTATATAATTACCTTGTTCTGAACAGACAGCGGACGTTTGATAATGATCCAATGGGTGCTGTTAAACAACTTAAAGCAAAGGTGAGAGGTGGTCCAAAGTTTTAATATCGATTTCTTAACTACTGGAAGTTATTTTATAAAATATTTCTTTTGCATGATTATCCGAGGTATCTTTCTAGTCAAAGTCAAATAAATTGTGATTGTCTGATAACAGGTTCTGAATGATATTGATATACATTTTATCTTCTGTACTGTATTAATATACAACCACAATGTATAAATGTATAATGATTGACATATTATGAACACTTATCTTTTAGTCTGTCATATTTTCTTATATCAATCTAATACCAAATACATAATTTGTATGCTTTATTTATGTTATTTGTTGTATACATGTAGCGACAATAACTATAGTTTGATTTGAAAGGTCTTCTATGAAGATAGTCAGGTTCACCACATACGATACAGCCCTATCACAGACCTCTGTTCTCACTGCTATGTATCATGTAAAGTGGTACCATCCATGCCAACGGCAGATGTGAACAAGTCTCCTGACTACAGTGTTTGGATATGTATATCGAAGCAGACTGGACAAGTGCATGCAGCAGATTGTAACTGTCCTGCAGGGTGAGTGTATTTAGAATGTATAAAATATAGTCTATTATATTTTCATGACACACTGTACATTGTATATACTGGGTAAGCAATATACATTTGCATGTTATGTAAAAATGTGTTGATGATAATTAGTATACTGAGTGTACATGTGCATGTAGTTAAACTAAATGTGTGCAAAAATATACATATCTGCTCCATTCTTGTAATACAGTGTATATATCTGTAGTTGTATTGATAACAATGCATGAACTGACAAGTGTTCGAAACTAGGACCTCCAAACACTAGTCAGATGCTTTTTTTCTTTTCGAAGAGAAAAATTATTTCATTTATCTCATCAATAGGGCCCCAGGGGTTAGGTCCTCTATCATTCCTCACAATTTATAAAAAAAAATATTGATATTTGTATTTTATACACTCTTTTACATTAATTATTGCATTGAACTACCTGGTTGCTGATGATCGACCCGGTGCAGTTACGTCACATATGTATCCTAATTTTATATATGTAATCATGATTATTGATTTATGATCAGTGTTGATCATAAAAGATACTGATATATCTGATTATATATATATGCATAGTTGATCTCAACATATATGAATTAATCTATTGTATATTATAAGTTGGGAAATTTTATATGTACCATATATGAAGAATGTCAAGTATTAATATAAAAAAGGTTAATGTTAATACAGTTTTTTTCTTGTATTATTTGCAGAAATGTGGAGAATCGTGCAACCATGTGGCAGGTCTTCTATATGGCTTAGTTGACATCACAGAGAAGAAGCAGTCTGGGGAATTAGCGCCAACCGCTGAACCATGTAAATGGAGCCAGCCAAGAAAGAGGAAATTGTCCCCCAAAAAGGCAGAACAGATGAAATTTCGAAAATGCACAAATACTGGTATGTATATGTATTAAATAGTGTATTGGGAATTGATAGATCAATGTTTAACATAATGACATTTTAAAAGTCATGGATTTGTTTTTTTTATTTGGATGACAGAGAGCTTGAGTGTACTACTGTATATGCACTAGAAAATAGCAAGTGACCTGGTGTCTACCCAAGTTGGAAAATATAACTTCTAATTTGACCTCTAACCTTAATGACTAGAACAAAATCTTGTTTAGGGCATCAAGACTAAACAAATTACTTTTGTCAATTTTCCTAATTTATACACATACTTTCAACAAGAATGAACTGCAGGTTCATGACTATTAACTCTACATTCTTTAAGGGGTCATGCTGGCTAAGTAGTTAAGGTGTCCCTACATTATTTCATTAGCCCTGTGCCTCTGTCGCAACTTTGAAACTCATGTGGGGCAGTACCAGATACTGACCATAGGTTGATTGGTTTTCTCTCGGCACTCTGGCTTTCCCTTAAATATACAAAAAACTTGCATGTCCTTTAATGACCCTGGTTGTGTAGAAAGTTAAACAAAAATAAACCAAATAAATTCTGATCCTTATCAATCTTATATCATTATCTACAGGTAATGCTGATAAATCAGACTACACATCATTCCGACCATCTGGAGTTCAGCCACCATTGGATAGGGATTCGTTCCTAGCAGAGATGAAGGAAGTCTTGCCAAATGCAGGGTACATGAAGCTGTTTCCAAAACAGAAAGCTCCAGAACATGTCTTACAAGAGTGTTGTTTACCAGAACCAAAATTTAATTTTCATGATAGTGTGGACTTGTCTTCAAGTGCTTGTCAGATTGAATTTGATAACTATGTACAGGATTTGATAGACAATAGTGCATGTACAGATACTATTGAGGGATTGACCAAAGGACAGAGTACAAATGATGTCTGGCTGAAAGCAAGAATAGGGCATCGCGTTTCGGGGTAGTGTATCGCAGGAAACAAGATGTAAATCCAAACAGTCTGGTAAAATCTGTAATGGGTTATTACTCTGATAAAACCAACGATGGAATGGAATGGGGGATTAATCATGAAAGAACAGCCAATCTGGAATATATTCAGAAGATGAGAAGCAATGGTCATAGCTCAATAACTGTGCAAGAGAGTGGACTGTGTGTTATGGTAGATCATCCATATATAGGTGCTAGTCCTGATGGTTTTGTTTCATGTGGTGACTGTGAAGACAGTGAAGGACTTCTGGAAATCAAATGTCCTTTCAAATATCGAGACTTTTCTCCAGAACATGCTGCTACACATAAAGATTTATGTTGTGTCCCCAACATGAATGGCCAATTAACATTGAAGAAGTCCCACCCATTTTTTATCAGGTACAAGGGCAGATGGCAGTGACCAAAAGAAAGTGGTGCGACTTCGTGATTTGGACACGGAAGAGAATCTCCATTGAAAGGATTTCTTTTGATCTTCCTTTGTGGAAAGAAGAGCTATTGCCAAAACTTTCAACCTTTTTCAGAGACTATATAGTGCCAGAACTCTTTAGTCGCAGACTTCAACGCAAAATGTAATTAATTGAAACTGTGCTACAATTACTTAATTTTGGACATCTTTCACTTGTCATGGTGTTATAATGTGAACATCAATTCGTTATTTTATATGATCAGTGTTCTCCCTATGCTGTCGTATGATAACATTGTGCAATGGAGTGATGGAAAATTTTAATTTCAATGATGAATCAGAATCAGTTGAAATTTAATCATGAAGTGATGATCAGATGTAAAGTAGTTATAACTAGTAAGTGTCAACCATATAATAATGTTGTACACGATACAATCAAGATTCTGTAAAAACTATCATCTATTAGTATTAAGTTGGGTTTTTTTGTACTGACAATATTGGCATTAATTTGTACTATTAGTATTACCATAGTTGTTTCTTCTGAACTTGGTGCCTTTTTCTGATTTGTACAACATTGCAATACTTATGACATATATGTATGTATCACAATCAATTTGACATCAATATGTGATAACCTTTTCATAAGAGCTCAATTTCATTTAATGTATCATAGGGACGCTCTTTGCATTGATTGTACCAACATTGTGTTTACATATGAACTTCAAAAGTCATGAAATGAAAACAATAAAAGCTAAATGTTTCCTTTAAACTGAATATGATTTATTTCATAAATGTCATTAAAGCAAGAACATTAGACTGTTCAGGGCCGACAACAAGGATTCATTTGCTGAAGTTTACATGATTAATTAAGGGTGATCATATCATGTGTCACTTTCACAAATATCAAGACTCATCACACCTGGGCAAGTAGTAGATGGAAATCCTATCCAGGTTTTATAACTTATAATCATCTGCAATAACATAACATTTAACACTTTAATGAATCTTAGTATTCCTGAAATAGAAATGTTTAAGATTAAAACTTGAACTTAACCAACTCATTAGCAAGAAGATTGTCTTAATTAATTTTAATCTGATATACTTCCAGATAGTTCAGCCTTGACCTATATATTCAAGGCCATCATTGTCAACTTTGAAGTAGATTTCAGATGATTTATTCACAGTTATTTCTCATATGATAATGAAATTAGAAATTAATGTACAGTATCTGATGATCAGATCACAATCAAGATTTACACATGTATGAAGGTGTCATAAACTTTGAAGCACAAGTTGTTTGAACCCGGCTCTCCAGCGTACTGTAAAATAAGACATGTACACTTTCACATGTATGCAGATCTAGTAAATACATGGTAGTTCTGAACATAACTTTCATATTCTGTATATATTACATCAGAAGTACATATATATATACAAAAAAAAAAACACAATTTCTCAAAAGTGCTAATTATAAGGATTACTATTGATAAATATATATCATCCAAAGATTGAACTTGATTTAACACCTATTACTTGCATCTTGTGGTTATGTGTTCTTCTGATGACTCAGCATGTACTCAAAACACAAATTATCCACCCTTACGATTTAAAATTATTTAAATATCATAGTTGGATTTGAACTTGATGACTATATTATATCATGCATTGATATTGAGAAATTATACAACACAACTGTCCAGAAAATTGTTCTGTATCAACAAGTAATAAGAGTAAAAGTTATAGTTATCCGCGAATCAGAGGGGGATACAGTATTGTCAGTGCTGTACAGATCTTAAAAACATTTGAAGCTGTATCTGCAGAGCTGATAGGCATTACACCGTTCAGTATACGAAAGAGTTTGATACGTTGCATCTGCCGCTCAACATGAATACGAAGATTTGCGATTCGTCGGGTTGTTTCCACCTTCCTCCTGGAAAATTTTCTATGTTTCCTCTTGAATGGTGGTATGATCAGTTGGATGTTCTTAGGAGTAGTCATGTCTGATACAAGAAATCCTTTGTCCACCATGATTGCATCACCATCATCACACATATATACCACTCCAGACTTCTCTGTAATCTTTTTGTCTGAGATGCTGCCAGCATAACAAGATGTCACCAAACTAGGCACTCCAGCTGGTGTGATGCCTACCAAAACCTTCCAGGTCATATGAGACTTATAGTTTGAATACAGCAGTGACTTAGCTCTGGTAGATTATGGTGTCTCTGTCCGTATCTCGGTACAGTCCAGTATAACACGTGTATTTGGATATCGTCTCCTAAATGTGGCTGGCATGCTACTTTGGACTGCTTCCTTACTTGGCCAAAACATAAGCAAAGGAACCAGATCCTGAGCCAAAAATTGCACCCACGTTCGCCAAATGTTGCAGCAAGTTGTCACACTGATACAAAATCTTCTGGCTAGGTCCTCCAACAACAAACCAAGACGTAATCTCATCATCACTAGGAGAAATTCATCTTCAATTCTCAGTTTCCTTTTTGGTCCGGGTTTCTGTTTTCCACTTCTCTGATACCTTTTCTCGCCAGCTGAATGGTTGCCCCTCCAGTAAGACATGTTGTTTACGCGAGTTTTTAGACGGCTCAAAATCATAATGAGAGCAGAAAGGATGGAAGTCCAGTGTAAAACATCACGTCATCATCATTGTTTTTGATGTCCTCAATAGTTATGTCTGGTAATTTGCACCGAATTCCTACATCAACAGTGTTTTGTTTTGTCTCTTCTTCTGAAGGGTGTGGAAGACAGTTCTTCAAACTCCTCCCTTGACAGTATCACAACATCATCTGTTTGCTCAGACTTATTAGTCTGGGAACACACATGGTTCTCTGAAATTACTCCTGCATAGTCATGCATAAACAATGAGGTCTCCAGAAAAGAAATGTTGGCATGGAGAGAGCTCTGCAGAACACCATCTTCATTCTCTCCAGAAGAATTATCATCTTCCCCTTTTAAAATTATGTGTGGTGTGCACAGGGAATCAGAAATCTGAAAAAGAAAAATTAAGATGTCAAAACACAATTCTAAAAAAAAAAAAAAAAAAAAGCTAGGGTAATTAGATTTTTTTTAAATGCACAGAAGAATGAAAAAACATAGTTTCATAAATCTTATCAATATGTCAATTGGATTATACAAAATATATGGCCGTTATATTTTTATCGAAAACAAATGCTGTTTGATGATACAGCACGTGTACATGTATTAAATATGTGCATCCATAAAGAAAGTCACGTGTATGATGTGAGTTAATATAAAAAAAACCTGGCATTTACCTATCTATTACCACAAGCTGTGACCGTAACGCACATTTATTTGAAAAACAACAACAATATAAAAAAAAAAAAAAACGTAATGGACCATACACATGCTCTTTAAACGATCATTTTGTCAATGAATTTACAAAACCATTGCGGATTCCACATGTCATTATACTAATTCGAGATATTTACCTTGGATGTTTTGAAGGTTTTTTGAGGGAAAACACTCGGGATCGGATATTCTGCAGACGGACCACCTCTCCCAACAAAATGTTCACTACACAAACGAGTGGTGTTTTTTAATGTAAAGTTCTTCCTAAAACACTTAGCCCGTTGCTCCCAGGCTCTTGAAATCTTGCTGTCCACAGGAAATCGATGCAGTGATACCTTCCTGTTGTCAATTAATTTTCCGCTGTAGTTTGAGCAACCTGTTACACAACAATAAATCTTCCCCATAGCTGTTTACATTTTTGCATTTGACAACTATCCGGTAAACTATCCGGAAGCGACATGACATTCCGCACCTGCGCACATAGGGCGAAAAACGTTACAGGGGAGAAAACTCTTGGATAACCGTGAAACGGACTATAGGACAGTGGTAAACATTATCGTCTATGGGAAATCATTTAGTTCCGTAGTTTATGTACGCCATCATCACATAGGGCAAATGATCATCCCAATCATTACTGTTTTCATTGACAAAGACTGATAACATTTGAACTAAAGTACAAATCAACTTTTCCACTAGTCCGTCAGTCTGAGGTCTGTAGGGAGTTGTTCTAGTTTTATCTAACCCTAACTTTTCACAAGTAGCTTTAATCAGGTTAGATTCAAACTCATGACCTTGGTGTGTCTGCATATAAACTTGTTAGCTAGCAGCTACTGTTTGAGCAGTGTGATCTGCTACAGTGCATGCTTCTACGTATACCCATTTAGAGAAATAATCCTGATGTAACTACTTTGATATAGTTGTTTCCATTCTCTGTAGTTTGCAGTCCAGCCAGGATGTCTGGCGACACGCTCTAAGGGAGCCCCCTACTGGCACTGAAGGGGACAGAGGAGCTTGGCCTCTTGTGGGATCAGACTTTCTTCGGGCACATGAACCACAGGGCCTTACACCAGTTTTTAACATTTTCCACTTGACCGGGTCAGTAAAACCTCTTCTGAATGAGATTAGTTATTCTATCCTGACCAAGATGACCTGAAGGAATTTTGTAAGTGACCCTGGATTTTTTCCTCTTATGCATAACTTGCTTTAATTTCTCTACCTGACAAATCTGTCAACTCTGTTCTACAGAACATTCCCTGTTTATCTAAGACAAAAAAGCAGGCGACATGTAGGTCTCGGTGTTGGTGTCGGCGTCTGCACGGAGGTTTCCGTGTAATAACTCCAATTCCTTTCATCAGTCTGTCAAAGTGAGACGTCTTGCACAATTAATTTTTTTTTATATGTGAACTTTAATTTACGACTGACAAATCTAATCTCAAACATCACACAACATTTTATTTGGGGATTTTCAAGGGTTTACAATATACAAAATGATCCAATAAATTACCTGTTATCAGTGTAATAAAATCTGTATAAATTTCTTTTATACTGGACACATGAAATATGACCTACCGTAAATATTCGCGTATATTGCGCACATTTTTTTTTAAAATTGACAAGTGAAAAATACCACTGCGCACTATACGCAAGTACAAGCCTTTTCCCAGTCAGAATGAATGTGATTTGACCGAGATTTGTGATCGTTTCCTTTCACGACAGGATTGATTTAATACTTATATATATATATAACTTATATAAAGCAGTTAGAAAGTAAAAGTTAACAAATAATCAAAGAAATGAATAGTTATTTTGATGTTTAATTCCTTGAAATTATGTATTTATCAGCAATTACATGGATTTATCTAAGTCGATCGTGAGCCACACGTTCCGTACACATACGATCTCACTTGAGCATGTTCCCGTATTCAGGTCCAAAACGATGTATAACATCTCAATTAACATCAAATAAAACTTGAAATGATATAGCAGTACTTAGTTATTTCATACTTCTAAATTAATCATCTTATAAATCCAGCACGCATGCGCAATTAGGCAAGGGTAACACTAATGCCTTGATCTCGTGCGGCATTCACTGACCAACTGGCCATATAAAATACGATCTGACTGTGAAAACTACCGGGGTACTCTTATTTATCGTCTGCACTGTAGATTTATCCATTACACATGTTAATTCATTGACATAAAAGTTGTGACCAGCACGACGACAGCAGACTTGTTTCCGTACTGTATACAAAATGGCGGCCTTTGTTACATTACGCAGCAGTCAGCTTACTAGTCAATCTTGTTATAATTAAGCTGAATTAGCTTTGTATGTTCGTGGACAGATACCACAAGAGATCATACCTGCGTGAAAATCACAAGGTAATTGAGGGTAGGATTAATTATTTTATTTGTACAACAGCGTAGATGGGTACTTATACCAAGACTGACGGTTCCCATGGTTTCCATTGCAATGGCATTGCTAGCATCATATCTAACATCACCAAAGAAAAAGGTACCAAATAAGAATATCACTAATTTAGATTTTTTTCCGTCAAAACTGAAAAGTGAATTGTAAGTTATGTGATGTTTCCATCTTGTGTGAGATTTATAAAAGTATTGTTGATTTATTCTTCGCTTTTATTCCCCAGATACCAGACTGTAGTTCTTTGTATTCAGACTCCCAAGAGGATACAGCAAGCCTTCAAAGTATTGCCAGCTCACCAAACTCTTCACTTAACCACTTGCAGCAAAATATCACCTCAACAGCAAGCTCGTCATACTTGTTTCCACCGAATGTCACTTCAACAGCAAGCTCGTCACACTTGTTTCAAACGAATGTCACCTCAAGAGCAGCCACATCAAACTTCGTCAAACTGAATGCCACCTCAATAACAGCCACATCAAACTTGTTTCAACCGAATGTCAACTCAATAACAGCCACATCAAACTTGTTGGTTATATATCTCCAGTCGCTTCAATATTACATCAGAGAGTGTTGTTCCATGTACTGTCTCCACCTTCTAATGACATGCAGTACACCGATACATTATCGGGTACTCCTAAGGTAAGTTATGTTCGGGTGTTGTTCTTATACCTAATATGGCCCAATATTGAAGATACAGATGCGCCGTAGTAATCATTTGTCAGTCGCTAGGTTAAAGGTCAAGGTCAAATTTTGTAGCATTTCATTGATGCATATGAAGCAATGTTGGTCAGATTTTAATGAGTGTTCATATGAATTAAGGGCAAGGTCACTAATTAAAATTTCAAGGTCCAGTTTTGTATATTTTCTCTGAATTTTTTTTTTTTTGATGACATTATGAAGAAAAGTTGGTCGGAATTTAACATGAAATGAACAGATCAGCGGCCACTGGCCCCCACTTCAATTCATTTTAATATGTACCATGTGCATGTACAATCAAATAAATGAATATACAGTGATTGTCTCCATGTCCATGGTCCAGTGACCAGTTTTCTCCATGGTCCAGTGGTCGTAAGGCGAAGAGTCCACAATGTAACAGCTGAAAATCTTGTTTGTTTGTTATATTTAAATCAACATTCTATTTGTTTCTGTTGATCTCTGTGTAAAAGCAGAGTATTTACATTGTGTGACAAAATCATCAACTGGGGGATGTGGGAATTAATTGAGCTACATTATTGTACCTTTAGATGGTAAATAAAATGCCTATCATACATATATAGCTACTGTAGATCTTATGATGTATAAAATGTTCAAATTGTAACAAAACTTTATTAACTAAATGTTAGAGAAATGTATGATGTTTTCTAAACATCAATTGATGATTTCTCAATGATTGTTTAGCAGGAAATAAAAGTTTAGACTGGATTAGTCTTGCCTGCCTTAGTACCATTTCTCTCCAGTTAAAGCTATGCTGATGAACTTTTGGAGCATATGTATAGCCAAGAGGAGAGTAGAAAAAATACGGCAGATAATCCAGTCTACAATTTCATTCATGTTGAGAGTGGGGTAAATTTAACACAGACAAGATGAAATCTGATGAAGTCTTTTCCCCCTATATCACACACTTTGTTCATCAGCATTAACCACAAAAATATTAATTTCAAGAATTATCTTAAACATTTTGTGGAATGTAGAACCTAATCTATAATAAGAGATAATTGTCATTTCCCATTGATATATGATAAGAGTAATGATACAGTAATGCTAATTAGACATTAATTGATATGTTCTGAAGATGTGACATGTTTATGTGGGAAGTGGTAAGTTTTGGCCATATGTGACTTACTCTTTCTAGTCACATATTTGTAGTCACGATGATAGCTTTAATATAGAAATGTTGGGCTATTGAATAGACGGATTTCGTCCAGGTTGACTGGCTGTATTGATTTAGTCATGTTAATCTGTAAGTCGCATTTCGTCACATTTTGCTGCCTTTTCCAATTATGTTCCCCTAGACAGAAGCTAAGCCTGTTTATTTGCTTTAATAGTTGAAGAAAGTTTATAGAATCACAAGCCTGCAGAAGATAATACTTTGTAAGATTATATCTGTGTAGAATGTTCCAGGATAAAATGATGATACACAGCGCTCGTTCTCCAGTCGTCCGTAGCAGATTCCATCTTCTTTAATCAGACATTTGCCCAAAGTTACAATTGCAGGTCACAGCCCTGAGTTTGCACTCATCACTTATGATACAATTTTTAATGCTGCCTATCACATTTCAATGCAAGTAGCCCTCATTGAAATATGACAGAAGGTTCCAAGCCCTTTTAAAAGCAGAGGAGAAATTTGTTTTGTTCCTTAGAATAATTATAGTTGATAAAATCAATGTTCAACATTTGCTGTCATTGGTATAGGTGTTTATAAGATAAGATATATTTTATTCAATAAGTGTCACACATTTTAAATACATAAAAGTACATAATTCACATACATAGAATACATTTAATTGTTCAGCCTTATCAGACTTACGAGACACTTAAAAACATTAACATGTCCAATATTATGCATGAAACCCACTTGCCTTTCACAGGTCATTATATAATATTTGTACAGAAATAGCATTATTAATCTGTTTTTATATGTTTAGGGATCTATACATGTTTAGAGTATCAAATAGGTTATCAACATGCAAATCCTTTAAGTCACATTTTGCAGTGCAGTATATTACCGGGTATGATCATATAAATCTATACATTAACATTCCATCATTGAAGATACATGTATGTTACCGGGTATGATCATATAAATCTATACATTAACACTCCATCGTTTAAGATAGATGTATATTACCGGGTATGATGGTATAAATCTATACATTAACATTCCATCATTGAAGATAGATGTATATTACCGGGTATGATGATATAAATCTATACATTAACATTCCATCATTGAAAATAGATGTATATTACCGGGTATGATCTTATAAATCTATACATTAACATTCTGTCATTGAAGATAGATGTATATTACCGGGTATGATCTTATAAATCTATACATTAACATTCTGTCATTGAAGATAGATGTAAATTAAAGTTATTTGTGTCAGACACTATATTCATGTTGTACTGATTTCCTACAACACCTCTATAACATAACATATCAACATCACTATATATTTGAGAGTATTTAAGACACTATATATATGACTCGACTCTTTTATCATTTTCTTTATCCAAATACATTATATACACACACACACTCAACCTACATAAAACACTGGACCTACACACACTGGACCTACACACACACTGGACCTACACACACACTGGACCTACACACCCTGGACATACACACTGGACCTACACACACTCACTGGGCCTATGGACACATTGGACCTACACACACACTGGACCTACACACACACTGAACATACACACACTCAACATACATACACTCGACCTACACACTCACTGGACATACACACACACTGGACCTACACACACTGGACCTACACACACTGCACCTATGCACTCACTGAACCTATGCACACACTGAACCTATGCACACACTGGACCTACATACACACTGGACCTACACACATTTGACTACTGGAACACAAGTTTTCGCTACATTTTGTCTATTCCTACTGTAGTAGGGCAGTGAGCAATGCCACGAGAGGATGTCACCTTGACTCGCGGTGTGTTCTGATTGTAATGTCGAATGGTTTCAACCGGTGACACACAGTCATGCACTGCCGCCACCACACACAGGTTCAACTTGCCAATGGCATAGACGTGAAATGTTCACTACAAGAGTATAGTAAACTTAACAAGTTTATTTAGATAAAGATGATATAGGAAATATGTACAATGGGGTAGCTAGCTGTAATCCATGTCAAATAATGCGTGAACAACAGAGTTAAACAACTAATACTGCACACGGCTGTTTACATAATACTCAGGAATGATAATTGTATCCTATGGTAATAACGGGTGCACCCTGGATAAACAACTACTAACGAAATAACGACAGGAAGCTAAAATATAAATATAGCTACAATTATGCTAATATAAAGTCCACCCCCTGTGTAAATATTATCTACCTTGTATTGTCTCGGCAAGGACACACGTGTATGTATGAAAACCAACTTCCCAGACACCTACATAACTGAAATTGTCAACAGACTACGACGTCTCTACAAGCAAATTTAAAGTTACCACATTTTGCTGACGGAACGATAGGTGGTACTAAATAGATATTGGAACATGCTGCAAACTGACAAACTAACATTGAGTGTAAATAAACAAAGCTGACGGAACGAAAGGTACATTAGCTATGTACGAGAGTATAATGACAAGCCACCCCCAACCCGGAGGTAAGCTAATGACCAATACAGAACGAGCCTTACATTCCGCTGACGGAACGCGTATAGCTACTACACAACTAACTATAAAATACTGAACTACATCCCGCTGACGGGATGGTAAATTAGGGAGGCTGTCCTCACCTGTATAACTACATTAGAGCGGTCTAGAAGTATAGAAACAACTGACCCCGGGTCGACAAAGCTTTATAGATAGTGGCGAGAATAGTTTCTTTACCTAGTGATATCATAAACAAATCCTACAAGTCAAACGATTGATCCTCGGGTAACCAGACAACCAATCAAAAACGGCCTCACAAATAAGACCACTTGCGCCAGCATGGAGGCGAAGTAGGCATAACAAACAGGCGACAAGCGTACTGCAACAAAATACCGGGAATATATGTCCATAAATAGCACCCGGCACGACTAAATTGGAACCAAAAGGTAACAAACTATTTCACCTACATGGCTAATACAACGACATGACCGGGTAAAGGGGTAAAACTCCTAATTTAATACTTATTGAAAACCGATTCCGCAACACTACAATGACATGTCAGTGCAATATGAAATAAGGGCGCCCCCCCCCCCCCCCCCCCCCCCCCCCCCCACTGTCAATTACCCACGCCCTACGACCTTATTAGGCCAAATACGGTACACTAATTATAATTTATCAAGCCTTTATATATTCTGACTTGTCTCTCGCCACCTGAACCTAAATGAACCGACGTAATTACGGCGGAGAAACATGTTGTTTCAAACCATCATATAGCTCTGACTCACTCTGGAATAACGCAAGCTGATCATTTCTTTATTGTTATGCTCTTAAGCAAAGGGGACCGCAGTGGCCAAGTGGTTAAGGGTCAAATTAACTGAAGTTTCTAAATTCAGGTGACTCTTCAGGCCAGTGGGCCGATTTATTATGCACCTGTGTCTGAGTCAGTAACAAGCTTGTCCAACTCCAGATCTAGACCATCTCTTTTGAGGTTCTCCAGACTGTCGGAGCCAGTAACATTCTTGTCCACCTCCAGACTATCTCTTTTGAGGTTCTCCAGACTGTCTGAGTCAGTAACAAGCTTGTCCACCTCCAGACCATCACTTTTGAGGTTCTCCATACTTTTCAGATTATTCATTACCAATCGATGTGGGTAGAGGTTAGAAGTCACCTTTACAGTGTGAGCTATGTTCACTGTCACTGGGTGGCCATATTTCCCATAATATTGTTTGTTTTTGGTGACAAGGTCACATATATACTGGTCCTTGGTGTTGTAACTTTCTATAGTGCTAAACATAACTTGTGTTGTTGGCTGGAATGGAGTCTTTCTCCTATATCTGTCTTATCATCATCGCTGGTTCAATGTAAACATTGTGTAATCCTATCGTTTGGGTGTTGTACAATTTGTATTGTACAGTCACTAGTGTTTATTTCTGTGTCTGTGTTTTGACTTTTTTTGTCTAGATAATTGCTCTTAAGTACTGAGTATTTTACACAAAGTCCAAAAATAAGGGTGTGGAGGAGATAACATTGAGTCATCTCTTCTGGTCTTCATCTATCTTCTATGTGTATATTTCTCAGTAGTACAATATTTATACTTTATCAAAAGCCATAAGTCCTAAATTCAAAGTTGACTAAGATAGTTAAATTTCAAAATGGATTCAATTCTCCTGTCTTTTTCTCATCGGAATCTCCAGTAGAAGACTTGTCACACCGGCCCAAGACTTGTAGCCAGCCACCTCCCATTTTGGTATCATACCCTACTGTCCTATCCTGTTCAGGAAAAGGTAAATTTGGTTTTTAGCTCACCTGGTCCGAAGGACCAAGGTGAGCTTACAATGCCATAGCGTGGCGTCCGTCGTCCATCCGTCCGCCTGTTGTCCGTCCATCAGAATTTGAACAAATTTGGTCAGAATCATCCCTATGAGTAGGGGACTCAAAATTGTACAAATGATGGGGCTGACCCCCTGGGGGCCTCTGGGGCGGGGCCAAAAGTGGTCAATTTGGCGCTATTGATATAAACAATTCTTCTCTGAAACCAAGCAATGGCTATCGCTCATATTTGCCTGATAGCATCATTATGGGGTGGGGATTCAAAATTGTACAAATGATGGGGCTGACCCCCCAGGGGCCTGAGGGGTGGGACCAAAAGGGGTCAATTTGGCTAAAACGATTTAAACAACTTATTCTTTGAAACTTAGCAATGGTTTGACTGGTAGCATCATATTGGGGTAGGGACTCAAAATTGTATAAAGGAATGAGCTGACCTCCCAGGGGGCAGGGTCAAAAGGGGTCAATTGGTCTAGACAAGTTCTTCTCTGAAACCAAGCAATGGACATCACTCACATTTGTGTGGTAACATCCCTTTGGGGTCGCGCCAAAAGTCTATTTCGATTCATGGCTTAATGGCATTTTTAGTATTAAAATAAAACCAATGTTTATGTACCCATATAAAATATATTGACATAGCAATACAATCGACAAATATACTTAAGCATCATTCTTGTTTCATATCTCATGAATCAAGGTGAGCGATAAAGGCCCATTGGGCCTCTTGTTTTTTGTAAGATTCTACAGAGACCACAGAACTAAAAAAATAGATTGTGGGTTTTCATCAATCGCGCAGTCAAAAATAGAAAGGGGAATTATGCATCTGGGCCTACTGATTGGATATTCAGGTGAGACGTAGATGTGAAATATATATATATATATAAATCCAGTCTGTGGGAGTTAATTAAGTGTGTAATTTGTTGTAAATTTAGGAGAATGTTTGGTGCTGAGTTTAATACAAGATGGTGGTCCCCATATAAAAAAAAGCTCAAATTGGTTGAATTGTTTAATGTTCTATAGGTTCTATAGGACAGTGGTAAACATAATCGTCTATGGGAAATCATTTGGTTCCGTAGTTTATGTACGCCATTATCACATAGGGCAAATGATCATCCCAATCATTACTGTTTTCATTGACAAAGACTGATAACATTTGAACTAAAGTACAAATCAACCTTTCCACTAGTCCGTCTGTCTGAGGTCTGTAGGGAGTTGTTCTAGTTTTATCAAACCCTAACTTTTCACAAGTAGCTTTAATCAGGTTAGATTCAAACTCATGACCTTGGTGTGTCTGCATATAAACTTGTTAGCTAGCAGCTACTGTTTGAGCAGTGTGATCTGCTACAGTGCATGCTTCTACGTATACCCATTTAGAGAAATAATCCTGATGTAACCACTTTGATATAGATGTTTCCATTCTCTGTAGTTTGCAGTCCAGCCAGGATGTCTGGCGACACGCTCTAAGGGAGCCCCCTACTGGCACTGAAGGGGGCAGAGGAGCTTGGTCTCTTGTGGGATCAGACCTCCTGCGGGCACATGAATCACAGGCCTTACACCAGTTTTTAACATTTTCCACTTGA